>NC_135786.1:233747500-234022500 GCF_051106095.1 Pogona vitticeps
GACGACCTTTTTGCGATCGCTATAGCGATCATGTGGTTTTTTTTGCTTTACGTCTATTAGGTCCCTGCTTCGCGAACTGTTTGTTCGCAAAACGATGATTTTTCTGGCTCCACAAAATGGCTTCCCTTTGCAAAATGGTTTCCCTCCCTTCACCAAATGGCTGTTTTCCGGACAGAAGCTTCACAAAACAGCGATTTTAACCAGCTGATCGGTGGTTCTCTATGGGTGATCTTCACTGGACGATGAGGTATTTCCCCATTGGAATGCATTAACTGGTTTTCAGTGCATTCAAATGGGGTTTTTTGCATGACGATGATTTTGCTGTACAGTCGTGCCCTGCTTAACGATTACCCTGTATAACGACGAATCCGCTTCACAATGATGTTTTGTGATCGCAATTGTGATCGCAAAATGATGTTTTAATGGGCTTTTTCCACTTACCAACAATCGGTTCCCTGCTTCAGGAACCGATTCTTTGCATTACGTTGATCAAAACAGCTGATCATTGAGTTTTCAAAATGGCTCAAAATGGCTCCCTGCTGTGTTTTTGGACAGATTCCTTGCATTACAGGCAGCTAAAATGACCACCCCTATGGAGGATCCTCGAGGGACGGTGAGTTATTCAGCCCATTGGAACACATTGAACAGTTTTTAATATGTTTCAATGGGCTTATTTATTTTGCTTTATGATGTTTTCGCTCTACAGCGATTTCGCTGGAACGAATTAACGTCGTTAAGCGAGGCACCACTGTACGGCGATTTTGACACACCAGTTTATCATCGTCATGTGGGGCACCACTGTATCTCTCTCTCTCTCTCTCTCTCTCTCTCTCTATCTCTCTATCTCTCTATCTCTCTATCTATCTATCTATCTATCTAATTTTATTGTATTTTATTTGTTTATAGGCCACCTTTCTCCCAATAAGGAACCCAAGGCAGCTCACAATATTAAAAATAATAGAATTAAAAACATATTTTAAACAATAAATATCAACAACAAAGGGAACAGTCCAACCTGATCTCATAAGGGAGAGCATTCTATAACACGGGGCTGCCCCAGAGAAGGCCCTCTTCCATATCCCCATCAGTCACTCCTAAACTGGCAATAGGGTTAAGAGGAGGGCTTCTGATGATGATCTTAAATGCCAAGAAGGCTCCTATGAGGAGATACAGCCCTTCAGGTATCCTGGTCCCACGCTTCTTACACACCAAACTGAGTGGTGCTTTGTTTTGATTCGTGATTCATCAAAGTCAACGAATTGTGAATTACAAATTTATGATTTTTTTTCTGATGGGTCAATGAATGCAGTTCTCAATTTTTTACTTTAAAACCCTATAAAATGGCTTCAAAAACACCAAGAGACACTGAATTTGCAGGGAAGCTTCCTTTGACTCTCCTCTACAAATTCAGGATTGGTGAAGTTTGAGTAAAATATCTGCTTCCCACAGTGGCCAGACATGAATCCTTCAGAAACCCATAAAGAGAACAACCAAAAGTAAAAGCTGGTGTCCACTTCTGCTTCCAAGAAACTAGCATTGAAACATATATTGTCTCACAATTTGCCTCTTTCTTATGGCCTCCATGAAGCGATAATCATATTTAAAAAACCAGTTGCAGAGCTCAGAAATTCTGAAGGTAGTGATTGCTCCTGAAGATTTCCAGTGGCTCCCCTGATGCCATGTCTACTGGGAAGAGCCAATTAGTAATACACCCTATAGGAAAGACATAAGACGCACACACACTCACACACAGAGAAGGGGATTCTACACATAGCGCCATTGGATGCATGCCATTTTCACATACTCCACTCATTGCAGTGGTAGAAGGCACACTGCATATTAATAGCGCAACAGTCCGAAGGCATGAGTTGCATTATATGTTTACTTCTATGGGAACTCAGAAAAAGTCTCACTGAGTTCAATAAGCCTAATTCCCAGCAACAACACTCCAAAGACATTTATAATTTAGGGTGTCACCACATCAGAAAATAGATCCAAATCTGGACCACTTGTGGACCAATCTGGTGTAGTCTTTGCCCGTGCAACCACACAATGCAAAGCAAAAGGCACTCCAAGCTTACCACAATCCGTTCCCAAGCCAAACCTTTTTTGGTCCAGCTGAATGGCTTCTGTTTTGGGAGACAGGACTGGAGTGATTCCCTGGCAGATGGAAGGATTGATTTAAAGAAGAATGCTCCCATTTCTGGTGCAGTCAGCACCAGATCATGCCCTTACTGAATTTGCATAGCCCTGTAATGAGTTTGATTTAACGGCAATACTCACCTTCTGAAGCTTGAAGAAGAAGAATTGTCCTCTGTGTGTGTTTGTAAAAAAAGAGGAATATGTGACACAAAACAATTTAAATTAATTTATCAGCCGATTTAGCTAAGCCTCCTCTCTCTTCTCCCTCTACCGAGGTTGTGTCTAGACAAACTGTATTGACCGTTATCAGATTAGAAACCAAAGAAAGAATACGGAAAACAGAAATGTCTCATGTGCTGCAAGATGGGATGGGCTTAAACTAATGAGCAAGAACACCAAAAAGGAGACAAGATACTCAGGGAAACTACAAAGACATAAACCAATCAATGCAATCTCTGGGATTTCAAAATAGAAGGCACCCTCACTATTTCTAACAAGCAAAATGTCTGAGATTCCTTGTTTTCCCCACAGGGCCATCCCAGGCATTCATTTGTAACTCTGTTCAATGTGGCTTCCCCAGCATTATTTTGCTTTGAAAAGCAAAACAAATGACTTTGTCATTCATTTATTTATTTGAAATATGTTATCCCAACTTTCTCCTTGAAAGGACCCAAAGCAGCCTGCATCTTTAAAAGGCAATAAGGTAAAGGTAAAGGTTCCTCTTGACAATTTGCCCAGTCATGTCCAACTCTAGGGGGTGGTGCTCATCTCCAACCCATAGAGCTAGCGTTTGTCCAAAGACAATCTTCTGTGGTCACGTAGCCAGTGCGACTAGACATGGAATGCCTTTACCTTCCCATCGAAGTGGTACCTATTTATCTACTCGCATTTTTGCATTTTGCATGCTTTCGAACGGCTAGGTTGGAAGGAGCTGGGACAAGCGATGGGGGTTCACTCTGCCACGTGGATTCGATCTTACGACTGCAGGTCTTATGACCTTGCAGCACAGAGGCTTCTGTGGTTTAACCCACAGTGCCACCACATCCCCTTAAAAGGCAATACTTAAAGCTAAAAACTGTAAGTATACAAATACAAAAAAAAGGATCAAACAAACACCACCTAAAAACATAAGCCACACCAAAACACATTCAAAGCAATAAGGTACAACAATCCAACTGCTAGATAGCTCAGAGGCTTAGGTTGGAGCCAGAGGTTGGGAGTTCAATTCCCCACTGAAAAGGGTTGGATTAAATGATCCATAGGGTCTCTTCCAGCTCTGCAGTTCAAAGGTTTAAAGGTTATTTAAAAATCCCACTTGAGCAGCCAGCCACTCATCCTGAAATACATTTGTTAGTCTTTAAGGTGTCACAATGATTTTGCTGTAATTTTTTTTTGTACATACTGAGGTAGACCAGCACAGTTACCTGGCTGAAAAGAGTATCCCTAGTAATGCATGCTTTTAAAACATTGCAGCTACTCAGAAACAGACATTGCTCTACAGACAACCACCCCCCACCAAACACCTCTGGAAACAACATTCTAGTATTTGTTCTGGGAGAAAATCAGCACAGCAAAAAAACAAACAGCTTGGAATGGTAACTTCTGAGTCGAGTAGGCCAACCAAATTCAACCAGACCACAAACACTGCAGGAACAATATTCTGGTAACTACTCCATGCAGAGAATCAAATCTTGGGGGGGGGGGGGGTGAGACTAGGGAAGTAACTTTGGAGCAGGATTGGCCAACAAAACTCATTGAAGAAGAGGGGACTTAGCCAGCAAATCACAAAACGGCCCCAGTGGCCACATTCTGGTTGCATTCATTGCCTCTAGCCAGAAGCAACAGGTTAATCTCATTGGGCTTAATTGATTGGCAGCAATAAAAAGTTATTGAGAAAATAATATTCTTTTTTTAGATTTGAAACCAAAATATGGTTCTGATGTTTGTCCATTCCATCCCACTGTTTTTGGCATCCGTTTTTAATGAGAAGTCTCTGCTCCATTCCGTTCATTTCCATTCCGGCTTTCACCTAGCCCCCCCCCCATTCTAATTATGCTTGACCCCTTTTCCTTGATGTGATCAGCTAACTTTGGGCCACAACTCCCTTTGAATGCCTCAGCTGCATTTCTAAAAGCTGAGGTTTCAGTTATTGAACTAGGGTTGACCGACCAGAAGAATCCCATTTCCAAAGCTAGGAGCATTACAATTTGAGACCAACGGGCAGAACGTAGAGGTGGGTCTTTATTATGCTTAGGATGAGCCTCTGTGATATCTCAGAGGCAGGACAGGCAAATGTTTGGAGAAAGACATTGGGCTTGGTGCTGGTGGAAATGAGTACAAGACTATCAGCTAATAACACGGCACCTTTGTATATGGCAATTTCCCTTCCCTTCCTCATTAGTATTTTGACAAACTCCATCCCTATGATCCTAAAAATATTCAACAAGACGTGAACCCTACTGATTTGCAAGGAATTTGCTTCAAAACTAGAACTACTCAGAAGAAACTGCAGCCGGAATGTGATTTGTGTTAGAACAATTTATTTGTTGGAAAAATCTTGGTATGGGAAGTTTCTATTATGTTTCTCAAATTCCAAGGCAACTCACATCAAAAAATATCACATGCCCTCACTATTACAACAAACAAATCTTTTTTTCCCATATCCTAGTTAATTTTCAACTTTTCCATCTTATAACATGTTGCACTCTTTCTGCAGTCACTCACACACAGACACACACAGAGAGAGAGAGAGAGAGAGAGAGAGAGAGAGATTTCAACCCAGTCTGGAAGCTTCAAATAATTTTTTTTAAGTGTAACTGCTTTGACTGGGTTTTTTTTAAAGTGCATTGTGTTTTCCATTTCTCAGAGTGGTATTTGTCTTGTTCCTTTTAAATATTTGTGTATATATAAACTTTAATATTGTCTTTTAATGACGTAAGCTGCCTCTTTATACTCATTGTTCTTAGCTTCTGGAGCTGGAGTCCCAAAGGCAGTTTGTGTCGTTCTGGCAACTCCTGCGACGTCGCTGGAACCAGTTGTATTGGCTCTTGCCTTTCCACTGGACTATTTCAGCAACGTGGAGAGGGGGGGATCTGCTGCTTGGGTAACAGCCTATCCTCCATACTACTTTACCCAGGCTTCATGCTCTGGAGAGGACACTTCTCGATACAGAGCATGTTACCGTAGTTTCTTGAGACTGAAGGATGCCTATGATCTTAGCTTTAAATATTGACTTTTAAGATGTAAATCAACCATCATCTTCAGCTTTAAATATTGTCTTTCAATGATGTGAGCCGCCTTGGGTCCTTTTTAAGGAGAAAGGTAGGGTAAACATATTTTAAATAAAATAACAAATAAATTAAACGAAGCAGAGGCCAAGAAATGTTCTGAGTCCCAGCAAAATGAATCCTGGATTTTTCAACACATAGGAACTTTGGAAGCTGAGACATACCAACGGTCCATTTAGCTCAGTACTGGCAGCTCTGACTGGCAGCAGTTCTCCAAGGATCCAATCAGGAGGATTGCTACTATCTTTGCACTGCTAGAAGAGCCTAACTTGGCCCTGTTCCTTTTCTTTTCCATGAACAGGTACGAAACAACAGCTACAGAACCCCAACATTTTCATTAAGTGCATGATCGAGAGAAGCCACCAACACCAACACCAACACCAACACCAACACCAACACCAACACCAACACCAATAATAATAATAATAATAATAATAATAATAATAATAATAATAATAATAATAATAATAATAATAATAATAATAATAATAATGATGATGATGATGATGATGATGATGATGATGATGATGATGATGATGATGATGATGATGATGAAGTTATATATGGCACAAAAAACTCTGACTGTGTGGTGAAGTTGTGCTTCCATTGCTGAGGATCTAGGGTTTATTGCCGATTAATAATCCAAGACTGGCAACATATCTGGAGACTCCTGGTCACCCTAAGATGTTTTGACAAAATGAGTGTTGTAAAATGAAAACACACGAATGAGCTCATCTTCAGATATGGCAGCTTCTTTTTCAAAGCTCATTTCACATGGCTGCCTCTAGTCTGATACAAATCTCAGAAACTGGGCTGAACAGTTGATCTTCTGCAGAGAAAAGCAGACACTTGAGGGGGATCTTAACAGTACTTATGACTATCATGTCTACCAGCTGACTGAACTCTGTAGATCCAGATCTGTGGTTTCGAAACTATCCTGCCAATGACCAAGTAGTGCATTCCCACAAACAAGATTGCAACCCCAATTTCCACTATTTAAGTAAATTTTGGAGAAGTGGGATCTATCAGAATTGAAAGCACCAAGGCTAAGGATAGGATATTAAGCCTTTCCTTTTTCCCTTAGTCCAAATGAAAATTCCCCAAATTATTACTAGATTTGGGAGTGAAGCTTCCATTCATCTCATAAATGTGAGGATGTTAATGTGTGATTTATAGGATGACATAATTAGCTTCTACCATGCACACAGTGTTTGAAGCCCAGCTTGGAAAAATTACTTTTTTGACCTACAGGTCTCAGGATTTGCCAGCCAGTATGCCCATGGGCCATTTGGGGACCCAAGTTTGGGGACTACTGGTTTAAAAGTAAGAATGTTGTTTGGTGAAATACAGCTGTGTTTCCTTTGGCAACCCTACATAAAGCATGTGCCACAGCCCTGACGAACAGTATAGAACATATAATATCTTGTGAGTATTATTTAAAAACATAATAAGCAGAGTTTGTAAAAGAAAAAGTTTTATTTTTTAAAAAAATAAAGGAACAAAACCTTTAATGAACAGAAAAATAGAAGAACAGCATTCCGAAATGTTAATTATTTAGCCTAGAACTATAAGCCTTCTTTATAACTTTAAATGCTTTCTGCCCCTTCTAGATATTTAGATAGGCGCCTACTTTGACAGAAGAACTAATAATACGCTATTGATAGTTTCAAAATCCCCATTTCTCTCTCACACACACACATACTCTCTCTCTCACTCACTCACTCACACACACACACACACACATATGTACAAAGCAGAATCACATCAGCCAAAATGATACAATCAACACTCAACTGCATTCATAAGCACTCTTTCATATTTCTCAACTATCCAAATTGTCACTCCAGGCAACATCCACTAACACAACTGTCAGTCTGCTCCTGTCCATCAAACTGCCTCCCAAGGAAGTTGTCCATACTGTTTCTGATAAGTAACTTTTCTTTTTGCAGGTTGATTCTTTCCCAGTCCTGCTACAAACTGCTCTCCAGAAACCCACTCAGTGCAAATGACTGCTTCGGTAAGTGACTGTTAACGGGTAGCGCTGTTTAGCACAAAACACATTTTCTGTACTCTCTTATCTTAAACCGTTCTCACTCGAGACACGAAACCAAACATTCAATTCCTGGTTTTAAAATGCTGCTTCATAAATGCATTCAAAAAGCTCTACAACAAGACTGTGTGACCTTTGAGTTGTTTTTTTTAACAATTTACATTATTTGGGGGGTGGTTGACGTCTCTGCATTTGGAAGTCCACCTCATTGTCGTCTTCTTTATTGTCAGCTTTGTCAGTAAAAACGGTCCGGAGAGCCACCGCAAAATTTTCTCTGGAAGGATTCTTTCTCTTCCTCCTTCCGACCACGAAGTAAATCAATGGATTGATACTGCTGTTGATAGTGATGAATACAAGGCCAAGCCATAATAGACCAGAGAGATCTTCACTATGAAAAGTTGAAATAGTGATCAGGGCACTGAGTGGAACATTAAAAATGATGAAGAAAAAGAGGACAAGCAAGATTGCTACGGAGAGCTTTCTGTGTTGCCGTCGATGTACATTACAGCATACTCTGATAAACAGAGTAATAGAGCAGATGAACATAAGGGGAGTACAAAATAAGAAGTTGATGATGAACACTATCATTAAGAGTGTGAAATTGTCTAAAATTCTATCCTCTTCTGTGGAGCCACCAGCCAAGACGAAAATCTGGATCACATTCAGTAGGAAGTACACTGCCCATATCAAGACACAAACCACGGCCGACTGGTGTTTTGACCTGCGGCAGCGATACCAAATTGGGAAGAGCATGGAGACACACCTCTCGGCACTGATAGCAGTCAGCAAATACAGACTCATGGAATGTGTGAAAAAAAACAGTAGGAAAAACAAAGGATATAGCTTGACTTCTTCCAAGAAGAAAAACGAAAGGAAAAGCATGAAAAAAAGGAGGACACCAGAGTCGGCCACAGCCAGGTTCAAGACATATGTGGTGATGGGATTGCGCCGAATGATGAAACCGAGAAACCAGATGACGATTCCGTTCCCCACCAGGCCAGAGATCCAAATAGCCGGGGAAAGAACCATTATAATCAAAGTCAGAAGTTCTGTGATGTCATCCCCATCTGAAACTGTCAGGATGGTAGCATTTGGGGAGGATGACAAATTGTATTCCCAACCAACAGTGTATGTGGAAGGCAGTGATAATGTTGTATTATGAGCAGGCATAATGGAGTCTCTCCACCTGGATTCTGATTGGGTTTTGCACCTGCGATTCCTGCAGTCTGAAAAGAGGAGAATTAACAGATCAGCATCCTTGTTGTTATCCTCTTGTTCCAGTTTGTCTCCATCTTTCTTGCAGTGTCCAGAATTGGATACAGTAAGATGAAGTCAGATCAGTGGCGAATAGAGGGGAACTAGTACCTTGTGGGATTTGGAGACTATACTTCTGTTAATGCAGCCTAAAATAACATTATTTTCTGTAGCTACATAGCCCTGTTGGCTCATATTCAGCTTGCAATGTACAACAATTCCCAAATCCTTCTTGCTCATAGTATTTAATAATACTATGAGCAAGAAGGATTTGGGAATTGTTGTGTCCCTCATCTGGTAACTACATGTTTGGGGTTTTCCCCCATAGGTGGAGAACTTTGCACTTATCCCTGTTCAATTTCATTCTGCTGTTTTCGATTCAGTGCTCGGAACTACAAAGATCTTTTTGAACTGTGATCTATCTGTCTGTCTGTCTGTCTGTCTGTCTGTCTGTCTGTCTGTCTGTCTGTCTGTCTGTCTGTCTGTCTGTCTGTCTGTCTGTTTATAGGCCACCTTTCTCCCAATAAGGAACCCAAGGCAGCTCACAATATTAAAAAGAATAGAATTAAAAACATAATTTAAACATTAAAAATCAATTAAACCATATGCTTATTAAAATATAATTGAATAATTAAAAACAAGTAAACATTCAAAACTCTAAGAAGGCATTTGAGGACTGTTAAAAGCCTGCCTGAAGAGATGCATCTTTAGCTGTCAGCAGAAGAACAAAGGGAATAGTCCAACCTCATCTCATAAGGGAGAGCATTCTATAACACGGGGCTGCCCCAGAGAAGGCCCTCTTTCATATCCCCATCAGTCACTCCTAAACTGGCAATAGGATTAAGAGGAGGGCTTCTTCTGATGATCTTAAATGGCAAGAAGGCTCCTATGGGGAGATACAGCCCTTCAGGTATCCTGGTCCCACGCTTCTTACACACCTAACTGAGTGGTGCTTTGTTTCGATTCGTGATCCATCAAAGTCAACGAACCATGAATTACAAATTTATGATTTTTTTTCTGATGGGTCAATGAATGCAGTTCTCAATTTTTTACTTTAAAACCCTATAAAATGGCTTCCAGAACACCAAGAGACACAGAATTCGCAGGGAAGCCCCCTTTGACTCTCCTCTACAATTTCAGGTTTAGTGAAGTTTGAGTAAAATATCTGCTTCCCACAGTGGCCAGACACGAATCCTTCAGAAACCCACAAAGAGAACGACCAAAAGTAAAAGCTGTTGTCCACTTCTGCTTCCCAAAAACTAGCATTGAAACATATATTGTCTCACAATTTGCCTCTTTCTTATGGCCTCCATGAAGCGATAATCATATTTAAAAAACCAGTTGCAGAGCTCAGAAATTCTGAAGGTAGTGATTGCTCCTGAAGATTTCCAGTGGCTCCCCTGATGCCATGTCTACTGGGAAGAGCCAATTAGTAATACACCCTATAGGAAAGACATAAGACGCACACACACTCACGCACAGAGAAACCCCTAAGGGGATTCTGCACATAGCGCCATTGGATGTGCGCCATTTTCACATACTCCACTCATTGCAGCGGTGGAAGGTACATTGCATATTAATAGCGCAACAGTCTGAAGGCATGAGTTGCATTATGTGTTTATATCTATGGGAACTCAGAAAAAGTCTCACTGAGTTCAATAAGCCTAATTCCCAGCAACAGCACTCCAAAGACATTTATAATTTAGGGTGTCACCACATCGGAAAATAGATCACAATCTGGACCACTTGTGGACCAATCTGGTGTAGTCTTTGCTCGGGCAACCACACAATGCAAAGCAAAAGGCACTCCAAGCTTACCCCAATCCGTTCCCAAGCCAGACCTTTATTTGGTCCAGCTGTATGGCTTCTATTTTGGGAGACAGGACTGGATTGATTCCCTGGCAGATGGAAGGACTGATTTAAAGAAGACTGCTCCCATTTCTGGTGCAATCAGCACCAGATCATGCCCTTACTGAATTTGCATAGCCCTGTAATGAGTTTGATTTAATGGCAATACTCACCTTCTGAAGCTTGAAGAAGAAGAATTGTCCTCTGTGTGTGTGTATGTAAAAAAAGAGGAATATGTGACACAAAACAATTTAAATTAATTTATCAGCCGATTTAGCTAAGCCTCCTCTCTCTTCTCCCTCTACCGAGGTTGTGTCTAGACAAACTGTATTGACCGTTATCAGATTAGAAACCAAAGAAAGAATACGGAAAACAGAAATGTCTCACGTGCTGCAAGATGGGATGGGCTTAAACTAATGAGCAAGAACACCAAAAAGGAGACAAGATACTCAGGGAAACTACAAAGACATAAACCAATCAATGCAATCTCTGGGATTTCAAAACAGAAGACACCTTCACTATTTCTAACAAGCAAAATGTCTGAGATTCCTTGTTTTCCCCACAGGGCCATCCCAGGCATTCATTTGTAACTCTGTTCAATGTGGCTTCCCCAGCATTATTTTGCTTTAAAAAGCAAAACAAATGACTTTGTCATTCATTTATTTATTTGAAATATTTTATCCCAACTTTCTCCTTAAAAGGACCCAAGGCAGCCTTCATCTTTAAAAGGCAATAAGGTAAAGGTAAAGGTTCCTCTTGACAATTTGTCCAGTCGTGTCCAACTCTAGGAGGTGGTGCTCATCTCCAAACCATAGAGCTAGCATTTGTCCAAAGACAATCTTCCGTGGCCACGTGGCCAGTGCAACTAGACATGGAACACCTTTACCTTCCCATCGAGGTGGTACCTATTTATCTACTCGCATTTTTGCATTTTGCATGTTTTCGAACTGCTAGGTTGGCGGGAGCTGGGACAAGCGATGGGGACTCACTCTGCCACGTGGATTCGATCTTACGACTGCAGGTCTTCTGACCTTGCAGCACAGAGGCTTCTGTGGTTTAACCCGCAGCGGCACCACATCCCCTTAAAAGGCAATACTCAAAGCTAAAAACAGTAAGTATACAAATACTAAAAAGGATCAAACAAACACCACCTAAAAACATAAGCCACACCAAAACACATTCAAAGCAATAAGGTACAACAATCCAACTGCTAGATAGCTCAGAGGCTTAGGTTGAAGCCAGAGGTTGGGAGTTCAATTCCCCACTGAAAAGGGTTGGATTAAATGATCCATAGAGTCTCTTCCAGCTCTGCAGTTCAAAGGTTTAAAGGTTATTTAAAAATCCCACTTGAGCAGCCAGCCACTCATCCTGAAATACATTTGTTAGTCTTTAAGGTGTCACAATGATTTTGCTGTAATTTGCAGACCACAAATGCTGCGGGAACAATATTCTAGCAACTACTCCATGCAGAGAATCAAATCTTGCAGTGCGGTGGTGAGACTACAGCAGCAACTTTGGAGTAGGATTGCCCAACAAAATTCATCTGCTCCACCGAAGAAGAGGGGACTTAGCCAGCAAATCACCCACTTTCCGCAGGAACCACAGCCCACACATGGTACCAGATTCTGCCTGTAAGCTTTATGCCACTCATCCCAGACCCATCACTTTGGCTTAACCTGGAAAAAGAAGACTGAGAGTCCATGTGCTGTTGTTCTGTGTCTTCAAACTATCTATGCTTCTGTCTTCTGCAAGAGGTGATTTCCATTGAACTATCCTACTCAGATCCATTCTGAAGGAAATCAACCCTGAGTGCTCACTGGAAGGACTGATCCTGAAGCTGAGGCTCCAATCCTTTGGCCATCTCATGAGAACAGAAGACTCCCTGGAAAAGATCCTGATGTTGGGAAAGTGTGAAGGCAAGAGGAGAAGGGGACGACAGAGGACGAGATGGTTGGACAATGTCACCAAAGTGACCAACATGACTTTGACTCAACTGCGGGAGGCAGTGGAAGGCAGGAGGGCCTGGCATGCTCTGGTCCATAGGGCCACGAAGAGTCGGACATGACTTAACAACTAAACAACAACAATCCTACTCAGAAGTCATTTGGGGCTGATTTTTGAAATATGGATTGTCCACCTGAAACATGTGGATACGCTCATGATGTTCCTTGGAGTGTTTGTTGATGGCTAGTTGCATCACCCCTAGTTGGGTAGGAAGGCTGGATTTCATTGGGCTGCCCTACATGGAATCCATCATTCCACACTGGTTTTTGCTGTACAATTTTCTATCTGGAACTGATACTTGGAATGTTGTATTCTACAGCTGGTTGCATTCATTGCCTCTAGCCAGAAGTGACAGGTTAATGTCATTGTACTTAATTGATTGGCAGCAATAAAATGTTAATGAGAGAATAGTATTCTTTTTTTTTAGATTTGAAATCTAAAATATGGTTCTGATGTTTGTCCATTCCATCCCACTGTTTTTGGCATCCGTTTTTAATGAAAAGTCCCTGCTCCATTCCGTTCATTTCCATTCCAGCTTTCACCTAGGCCCCCCCCCCATTCTAATTATGCTTGACCCCTTTTCCTTGATGTGATCAGCTAACTTTGGGCCACAACTCCCTTTGAATGCCTCGGCTGCATTTCTAAAAGCCGAGGTTTCAGCTATTGAACTTCGAGAACTGGGGTTGACGGACCAGAAGAATCCCATTTCCAAAGCTAGGAGCATTACAATTTGAGACCAACGGGCAGAACGTAGAGGTGGGTCTTTATTATGCTTTGGATGAGCCTCTGTGATATCTCAGAGGCAGGACAGGCAAATGTTTGAAGAAAGACATTGGGCTTGGTGCTGGTGGAAATTAGTACAAGACTATCAGGGGAAATGGGCCCAGAACATGCATAAAACCCACCTAATCAGAACATATAGCAACCCAGAGATAGGAAAAAATAGCCTGTATCGGCTATGGATTTCTGCTGCCTGCTGGGGATGGGAGGAAGGGAGATGGACACTAGGCTTTAAAACTATTTCACAAAGACCAAGCGTTCTCTTCCTCCAACAGTTTTCACCCTGAAATTCACCTCCCTGCTTGGTAATCTTGAGAGGTGTTCCAGTTTCCTGAGGTTACAAGCTGGCACCTTGGGGAAGGAAAAAAATAAGCCTCAGCCATAAGATTTGAAAGGAAAATTCATGCAGAGGGCTGGATAATCATTTGGCCGAGCCCTGGCTGTTTGCCTCCTGTCACAACCCGAGTAACGTTTTCCTGAAAAAAGCGGAAGCTTTAAGGAAGGAATCTTTCAGTAACAACTGCCTCCTGCTAGTTGAAAAAGGATGACTCAAGATGAACGGCATTTGGTGGTGGCGAAGGAGGAAACGCCAGGATAGAAATGTGATGAAAGCCCAGCCCATCTCTTCTGTTTGTAGAAGGGAAAGGGAGATGATGATCTCAGCATACTCAGAAACTACCTTCTGTTTTTCCTTCTGCAACTCCAGAACAGAGGCAACGCATCTTGAAGGAGATTCAGCTGTGATGGGTGAGAGGAGCATAATGTACTCTATGATTACCAACCTGGAAAATTATCTTAATGGAGAAATTGACAACTGGCATTCATAGCCTAGAAAGCTAGTGACATACAGGGAGAGTGAAAGGATGCTTGCCTTTGGCCGCTGATCAACAGAAAGGTGGGTGTTGGCTGGATTATTTCTTTGTTTGTTAATTTATTTAAGATGACTTTGAGGGGAAAGCCTGCAAGACTTGGGCAACATTTGCAGAGAAGTAGAAAAGTATGCTCTGGCTATTATTACTGTGCTATCGCAGAGAGCCTTTTACTGGCTTAGAGTGTGTATCGAAAGCAAGAAACCAGCAGGCAAAGCCTCACAGGATAGAGATAATCCCCCCTGTACAGTATAAATATCTGACCGAGCTGCTCCTAAATGCAAAGCTAGGTTACCAGCTAATAACACGGCACCTTTGTATATGGCAATTTCCCTTCCCTTCCTCATTAGTATTTTGACAAACTCTATCCCTATGATCCTAAAAATATTCAACAAGAGGCGAAACCCTACCAATTGCAAGGAATTTGCTTCAAAACTAGAACTACTCAGAAGAAACTGCAGCCGGAATGTGATTTGTGTTAGAACCATTTTATTTATTTGAAAAATCTTGGTATGGGAAGTTTCTATTATGTTTCTCAAATTCCAAGGCAACTCACATCAAAAAATATCACATGCCCTCACTATTACAACAAACAAATCTTTTTTTTCCATATCCTAGTTAATTTTCAACTTTTCCATCTTATAGCATGTTGCACTCTTTCTGCAGTCACTCACACACAGACACAGACACAGACACACACACACACACAGACACACACACACACACACACACGGGGAGAGAGAGAGAGAGAGAGAGATTTCAACCCAGTCTGGAAGCTTCAAATCAATTTTTTTAAGTGTAACTGCTTTGACTGGGTTTTTTTAAAATGCTTTGTGTTTTCCATTTCTCAGAGTGGTATTTGTCTTGTTTCTTTTAAATATTTGTGTATATATAAACTTTAATATTGTCTTTTAATGATGTAAGCTGCCTCTTTATACTCATTGTTCTTAGCTTCTGGAGCTGGAGTCCCGAAGGCAGTTCATGTCGTTCTGCCAACTCCTGCGACGTTGCTGGAACCAGTTGTACTGGCTCTTGCCTTTCCATTGGACCATTTCAGCAACATGGAGAGGGGGATCTGCTGCTTGGGTAACAGCCTATCCTCCATACTACTTTACCCAGGCTTCATGCTCTGGAGAGGACACTTCTCGATACAGAGCATGTTACCGTAGTTTCTTGAGACTGAAGGATGCCTATGATCTTAGCTTTAAATATTGACTTTTAAGATGTAAACCAACCATCGTCTTCAGCTTTAAATATTGTCTTTCAATGATGTGAGCCGCCTTGGGTCCTTTTTAAGGAGAAAGGTAGGGTAAACATATTTTAAATATAATAACAAATAAATTAAACGAAGCAGAGGCCAAGAAATGTTCTGAGTCCCAGCAAAATGAATCCTGGATTTTTCAGCTCATAGGAACTTCGGAACCTGAGACATACCAACAGTCCATTTAGCTCAGTACTGGCAGCTCTGACTGGCAGCAGTTCTCCAAGGATCCAATCAGGAGGATTGCTACCATCTTTGCACTGCAATCCATCTTTGGTTAATTAATATGGTGCAAAATGTTCTGCCATCGTCATCTGAAACAGACACTGAATGATTTAAATTCTGCCTTACAGGAGTTTTGTCGATCATACAACCAAAAATTTGCATAATTACCTTGGCCTCAATCCCACCCTTAAGGACGTGGTGGCATTGCGGGCTAAACCACAGAAGCCTCTGCTGCAGGGTCAGAAGACGAGCAGTCATAAGATCGAATCCACGCGACGGAATGAGCACCCATCGCTTTGTCCCAGCTCCTCGCCAACCTAGCAGTTCGAAAGCATGCAAATGCGAGTAGATAAATAGGTACCACCTCAGTGGGAAGGTAAAATGGCATTCCCTAGTCACGCTGGCCAAGTGACCACGGAAACTGTCTATGGACAAGCGCTGGCTCTACGTCTTGAAAATGGGATGAGCACCACCCCCTAGAGTCGGACACGACTGGACTAAAAATGTCAGGGGAATCTTTACCTTTACCTTAAATCTCACCCTTAATCTTGAGTACATCCAATGAATCAATGGGAACTTGACAAGTCAGCATTTATGTAGGTTGACTTGATTCAGAGGAGGTCCTCTAGTCAGGACTGGTAATTGGATTTAGGCAATTTAATAAAACCCTTACATTGTAGAAACATTTTTAAAGAATCTTTTTGTTTCTATGTGTAGTCAAATTGCTTCTGATTTATGGCAACCCATGAATTAGCCACCTCCAAAAGATTCTGCCATTTAGCAATTCAATCCATAAGGCTCTGGTTCCTTAGTTCAGTCAATCTGTCCCATATTAGGTCTTCCTCTTGTTCTTCTGCCTTGGTATTTTCTATCATTATTGTCTCTGTGACTTTTGTCTTCTTGTAATACGTATATCCTCATTTAACCCATTTTAGCTTCATGCCAAAGTATGGATTACCATGATCTCCAGCAACATACCCTTCATATCTGCCCTTCTGTGTCATAGATAAATCAGTTAGAGTCTCCCTTTGGGCTGATGACTGAATTGAAGTATAAAAAAACTAACAATTCCAGTGTCTTTGTAGTCAGCATTAACGTTACGTAATTCCTGTCTGTCATGGTTTTTCACTTCCTGAGGTTCAACTGTAATCCAGCTTTTTTTATTTTCTACTTTCACCTTCACCAGTCATGGTTTTAATTCATTGCTCTTTTCTGCCATTCACACATCTTAAGTAACTAGTGATTCTTTTATCAGTGTTCGCTCCTCCTTTGCTTGTATGCAATCCAGTTTTCCTAATGTTCTGTTCTTGATATAGTTTGAACAAACTGAGAAATAAAATACACCCTTTTAAAAAAAGAAATTACCATTTCAAAACCATTGTGCTTTTCCATATTCCATCCAAATAGAAGCTTTGAAACCTTAATGAGATTTTAAGTGTGGCTGAGAGAGGGGGATAGATTACTATCTATCAAGTCAAGTCCAGACTCTCACTGGAAGCTAAAATGTGTCAGACTAGGAGGCCTGTGTTCAAATCACAGCTGAGCCATGGAAACTCATTGGTGGAGTGGAGCTAATAAATAATACATAATAATTGTGTGCTGTCAAGTCAGTTCTGACTTACAGCTACCCTTTTCAGGGGGTTTCTATATACCCAGAAGTGGTTTACCATTCACTTCTTCTGGAATTATGCAGCTTGACACATTAGGGAATTGAACTCCCAACCGATAGCCCTTCAGCCAGATACCTAAACCACTGAGCTATCCAGCCAACTGGAACTAGCACAATCACTCCTTAAATATCTCACTTTCCTATTAGGGTTGCTATGAGTCAAGTTCCAATTTGAGAGCAATTAACAGCAAGTTCAACTGCTATGGAATTTCAGTTTTGATCTTACTTCTAACTGGCCTTTTCCCAGCCCTCAACCATCTGGCTTCTGAAAGCGAGGGCACAAGAGAAAATCCATGGCATACCAATAGATTTTTTTTCTCCCAACATTTTATTCATGTCTAAACATACAAACTTAGAAACATTAAATATCTAACACATAATTAACCAAAAAAAAAAAAAAAAAAACCCACAACTAAACATCCATCCTTCCCCTATGGATCAGAGATTTCACCGTTGTCTGGCCGTCAGAGATTAGATTAGGCATCCTTCAGTCTTGAGAGACTATGGTAACGTGCTCTGAATGGAAGACTTGGAACAGTGTCTAGTGTGGCTAAGAAGGCCAATTTGGGAGTGACCATCCCTTCCACATTGAAGACAGATCCAATCTGTCCCCTGTCCAGCTCCCTGGTTTTGCTGCTTTCGGTATGGCCTCTTTGCCTCGGCCTGCTGGATAAGGGTCTCTTCAAATTGGGAGAGGCCGTGATGCTGAATGCCTGGAGGCAGGCGGTGCATCAGAGTATCTTCAAAGGATTCCAGTGAGCACTGGTTTGCTATAAACTAATTTTCCCCCTAAGTTCCTGTCAGGTTTCCATAGGGCAGCACAAATGAATCCTGGTTGTCCCTGGACAAATACAACTGATAATTGCACTGTGGACATCTTGAAATTCTAATGGGAACAATGAGACATATGTGAGCTAGAAGACCCTAATTTAGCCCTGTTCCTTTTCTTTTCCATGAACAGGTACGAAACAACAGCTACAGAACCCCAACAGTTTCATTAAGTGCATGATCGAGAGAAGCCCCCTTTCTCTTATGGAGAACCGAAAGCAAAACGCCAGAGAACTCCGGAATGTCACATTCTACGATGACGCACCTGCTTATTTAAGCTTCCATGAACCGGTTCTTCAGAGCCTCATAATCTTTATTTGCACAGCTGGCCTGGTGGAGGCAGGGTTTTTCATCTGGAGCCTTGGCTTCTGCCTCAAGAAAGTTAATATGGTGACCACCTACTTCCTCAACTTGGCTGTCGCTGAATTTGGCCTGTTTGCATTTTTACTTGTGTTGGCTGCTCTTTCTATTGCCGAGTGTGCACCCAAATTAAAGATGCCAGTCGTTTACCTCCTCCTCTTTGCCTACACAGCAGCCGTCTACTTCCTAACAGTCATCAGTGTGGAAAGGTGTCTAGGTGTGCTGTTTCCCATTTGGAACCGAACTAAGAGACCAACGCGCACTTCCAGCATCCTTTCATTCCTCGTCTGGTCCACCGCAGGCTTCTTATCAGGAATAACAATGTGTTTTCACTATGTTTGGTCATACCACCATTCTGTCACAATGATCAGGATCATCTGCAGTGGGAACGTCCTTATCCTCACTCCTCTTGTGGTTGTCTCTTCGTTGATCTCGTTTATCGACAACTTCTCCCGAAAACCTCTGCCAAGAATGTTGCGCACGAATCAGTCGCTCCGACTCATTTTCTTCATCTTTTTTGCTATGCCACTTAGCTTCTTCTACTTCATGGACTGGTTAGGCTATACTTTCCCTGCTATGTTCATGTGGATTTCTTTCCTCCTTATCTCTTTAAACAGCACCATGAATCCCCTAATTCACTATGTCCTGGGAGGCCAATGGAAGCGTTGGAAATCAGGGAGAACCTGAAGGTTACATTCAAAGATATGTTAAAGAAGAAGGTACATTCCGGATTGTAAACTAGATTTCTAAATGGCATTCTAGGAAATTTCTCTGAATGTTCTCAGGTACATCTAAAGGTCGGTTTGTTTATTTGTCTAAATGAATGTAAACTGGTTTTCTGCTCCAGTTCTACCCAAAGAGAGAAGCAAAATAAAAGCACAAATGTATCAATAAAATAATATAATATGATAGTAAAACTTTGACCTACAAAATGAAAATGTTTACCTATTTGATTTTATTTCTTCTGACTTCTTAGAAGTGAGACTGCAGAAATATGACTTTGCATAGACACATCAAAAATATAATTGCAAAATCTGTGTGCTAAAATCAATAATAAAGTGATGCATAAATTGTAATATATTGCTGAAAAGGTTTAAGCCAGGGGTGTCCAACATTTCACCTTCCCTGGGCCACATTAGAAGATGAAAATTTGGTTTGGGCTGCACATACATTTGGTTTGGGCCGCATGGGGGGCAGCCCTAGCTGTCCTCTGCAGCCCTGCTCCAAACACGCTTACCGGCAGCTGCAATCTCAGACAGCAGAGGCTTCCAGCTTCGACTCCAGCGGCTTTATGGGACCGGGAGGGGGTCCACCTATTGACGGGGACAGCGCAATGCAGTCACGCAGCCCCCCTCTCCCCTCCCACTCCTTCTTTCCTTCCCTCTCTCCCCCTCTGCTGTTGTGACATGCCCCGGCCACATTCCGGCCGCAAGTGCCAGCAGTGTAACTTGAAACTTTGGAATGTCTTTAAGAATAAAAAATTGCATTGGGCCGCATTACAAGCTGACCTGGGCCGCATGTGGCCCTCGGGCCGCAGGTTGGACAAGCCTGGTTTAAGCTGAAGCAAAAAAAGTAATTCAGTATAGCTTTCTATTTACAGTACTTTTTGGGAGGAAGAACGACTTGTGTTTTCTTCCACAATCATTATCTCCATTTAAATCAGTCTCATGATATTTTCTATTGTTGCTGCAGTACAATAAAATTTTAAAAACTGTTGGCAAACTGATTGAGTCTACAACTTGTTGTGCCATTTGATTATGCACTACTCTATCTGTAAGCCTAGGATCACCTGTGTGGTGTAGTGGATAGAGCAATGGACTAGGACTCAGCAGGCCTGGGTTTGAATCCCCGCTCAGCCATAGAAGCTCACTAGGAGTTTGGAACTGTTAAAAGCACTCAAATCAGTGGTCCCCAACCTTGGGCCTCCAGATGTTCTTGGACTTCAACTCCCAGAAATCCTGGCCAATAAAAGTGGTGGTGAAGGCTTCTGGGAGTTGTAGTCTAAGAACATCTGGAGGCCCAAGGTTGGGAACCACTGCCTTAAATAATTCACTTGCCTTGAAAGCCCTATTAGAGTTGTTACAAAATGGTTCTGATTTGACGGCACATGACATAACTGTGAGAATATGGTTCGTCAGACAGGGCCTGAAGAGATATGTACATCTCTTCTGAGGGTGAGAGAATTTGTAAACGTTGGTTGACATGTGGTGGCTTGTGTCGCAAGAAGACCTCTTTGTCTTCACTGACAGCCACCACCACAAAATGAAGCAATCCCAGTAGAAGTTTTCTGAGGAGTTTCTCAGAAAAAGTGCTCATTACTAGAAATTTCAAGCTTCACACTGCCATTGTCACGAAGAACAGAGATAACCACGTAGACCAGTATTGTCAGCTCAGGCTTCACAATATTCTAGCCAAGACAAATACAGTATGTGCTTGTGTGTTACATCGAAATTGCTGATTAAGCTTGCAATCAGCCCAGCAAAAAAAAAAGAGGATGCTGAGAAGCTTCAGACTTCTGAGGAAGGAAGAGCAATATCACCACATTTGTGGCAACCTTGAAAAGTTGCTTAGGTCAAATAAGTAAGCATGTGCTCACTGGGCAGAAACCAAGAGTGTGTCCATCACTAAATGTTGAGGTCCTCCAGTTTTTGGGGAGCAATGAATTGGATATTAAGCTTGAATGCACAAAGAGATGTTGCCCTAAGGACATCCTGAATCAGGCAAGGAAGAAAGTTGTTTCAAGTGACTGCGATGTATTCTTCTGGGCTGGGGTGATTATCTATCTAGCACTAAACAATAATCTCTTCCAGCTTTTGAAATTCAAAGAGAGCTGCCCTTCTCCATTGAGTGTTCTGTCCCTCTCTTTTGTCGATTGCTGGCAGTTGTTTGTTGCTGTTGATCTGTTCGGTTGGTTGCTAGTATGTGCGCAGTAAAGAAAGCAGTATACACAAATCTAATTTCAAGCAACTGTAAGAAAATTGGGTTTTTTACTCTTACTCTCAGAAATGCCTCAAAGTGAGTTACTGAGACTTTAAGTGCCAGTTAATGAGAAAAGGTTGAACTCTAGAGAACGTGAAGCAATTCTCCTCTATGGATCTCTGTACTTCTACTGTGTAGCAAAAGAGAATTTTACCAGAAACTCAAAACTCTGCAACCCACTGAAGTATCTCAGGATCTTGCTGTCTTTGGTAAGTTTGACCCTTATGAGATCTTGGTTGGTGAATGGTCTCTAAGTACAGTACCTGAATAACTCTAGTGTCTAATGTCTTAATCCACCTCTTTTTCCTTGTATATTTTGCCTTTCCGGGTTGTGAGCCTGTTAAGAGTGAGAAAACATCTTAGCACTGTTGGTGATCAAAGACCACAAGCTGTGATACTGGGATTTAGCCAGGTGAAAGATTTGCAAGTTGGGGGTGTGAACCCCGGTGGGAGACAGTAATTATCTGAAAAGTAGGATCAACATATAAAAAGTAAGTCCATACATAAAGCCGCTGTCATATAAATAACCTTCTCCCATTCTTCCTTCTGCTCCATCTTCAGAATCAATCTGATTATCTCTGTTTAAATCCACTTTTCCTCTCCAGTTAAAAGAGGACAGCAATTCTCCACTTTGTGTGTCAGCTTCACTCTGGAGAAAGAAGAGGCTAATCTGGTGCAAAGCATATAATATAAAAAACTATTGATGTCCACAGACGATATCTATGTGTGTTAATCCACTGTTATTCAAAATCCCAGTGGGAAATTTTGCCAGATTTCTATTCAAACTTGACAGGAACACTCCATCATCTATTTCTGGAGCTGGCTTGTTCTGAAAACACTGGCTTTCCTTTCCAGGGAATCCAAGAGAGAGGAGTGCCATGACTTTTTTAAAAAGCTGCTTAGATTCCAAGGGCAAGCTCCCAGCTTGGCTTGCGTACATCTATGCTTCTGTACCCAGGCAATGGCAGATCCGTCACCCAGCCAAAGGCCAGTAGTTCAGTTCATGCTTTCCCGTTTCCTGTAAACAGAGGCCAGGCCTGGATCATCTCACTGTCAACAGTAACAACCACCTCACGCATACATACACCCCAAACCATTTGTATTGGAGGAAGAGACTTTATTGGCCATGCTAACATTTGGAGAGAGGCTGAAATGTAAGAAGAACAGATCTGGATAGAGGAGGGGCAAGATCCTTGCATCTCAGGCATCTTCTCCAGCATCAGCTGGGAGAGGCGGACAGCCAGACGGACCTTGGAGATTGCTCAGGACAACAAGCTGAGAACCAGACCAGTAGGTGGGGTGGGCGTGGTGGTGGTGGGATCAGCTAGGGAAATCCAGGGATCAAGGAAGATCCAAGGGAACCGATCAGGGAAATTTTAAGAATTGTCATCTGAAATCTGCCTGGCCTCTTACATGGCAATTTTCAAGAAAACAGGACAAACTCTGCAATTTCATCAGGCTTTCTAACATATTTTGCCTGAGGAGACCTTTGCATCTGCCAGCTATTCACTTGTTTTAACTGCCCCCTACTTCTTAATGCTTTTTAAAATGTATTTAATTGCACTGTCAATTTTGTTTTTGTTCTGACTTTCAGTTTGTTCCTTTCGTGTGTCATTGTTACGAGGCTTATTTTTATTGTCCTAAAGTGCCCGGAGTGGCCTCTGGTCAGATGGGAGGTAAAGATGTCAAATAAATGAATCATAAAATAAACTGAAATTCTGTGAGAATGGCTACAAGAGGAATCGGTTGCAAGCCAGATTGAGGAACATTAGTTTGAGTTTTTATTTTCTCTTTTTTTAAAAAAAAAATCAGGTTTTGTTTCACCACTTTCATTTATACCCAGACTCTGAACTCTTATTCTCTTTTACTCTGAAAAGGAATAAACAGTTGGAATTTTCCATTCAGTGATGAAATAGGGGCAGAGAGAAGGGAACCATGTGCACAAAATCCAAAAACATGGGTGGATGGTGTCTCTCTGCCAAACCATCAACAGTTAAAGCAGGAACTCTTTAATTTCCAGCAAATTCCCCTTCCTATTGATGACATCATCACCCTTATGCAGGCTTGATTTACTCAACAGGATTTTGGCTACTGGAGCCCAAAAGGGATCCACTCCATTCTTTCTCAGCTGTCTCTGTGCAAACATCCTATAGATTGGCTCATTCCTGATATAATTTATAGCATTCTTATTTCTGTACTTTACAGGCTGTTCTAACAATTAATCAGTGTGCATTGTGGTTGTGATCATTATCTGATACAGTATATGCTTGGCAGTATCAGCTTATGAATCAGGAGAGAAAAGTTTAGTTTTCAGCCACTGTCATAATCCACCTCTTTCAGAATAGCTCATCCACATCTGTTTTCTCTCCAAACACAGCACGCGGGTAGCTGAAAAGAGTGGGCAACTATATGAAAAAGAGTGAATAAACTAGCCAGAATTTCATCATGGAACCCTGCAATGTGTCCCCTTCTATAAAGTCTGGCCCTCTACGTTATAGAAAATATTATGAATGTTTTGTATATGGATCGTATGCATCAGAGGATGCGATCATACTTTGCATGACCATCCTTATCTGCCCGCTTGGAGGGCTGGTGAAGGGATACATGAGTTGGCTACTTGGCTTTCGCCTTAAGAGAAATGCCTTTACCAACATCCTGAACATGACTTGGGATTTGGGAACCCTCCTGTTTTTGTGGATGTATGCTATCCTTTTACTGGCTGATTCCATCAATGGATTATCACACCATGGCCTTATTGTAGAAACATTCCTGCAAATATTCTCTCTTTCTACATGTACTGCCAGCCTTTTTTTCTTAATGATTACAAATTTTGAGAAAGGTCTGGCCATCTTGGTACCAGTACCATTGTTCCTGTTGTTTTCCCTCTTGATTCTCCTGCCTGGTCTTGGATCCTGGTTGGCATGTTTTGTTAAATACATATTTCATTTTACCTGGTTTATCATATGCAATTGGTTACGGTTGCCAGGATCATGATTTTGGCAAACTTCTGGTTTTTCCCTCCTCTGTTGTGTGTTTCCACTTTATTTATTTATTTATTTATTTATTTATTTATTTATTTGATTTATATCCCGCTCATCTGGTAAATCTATACCACTCTGAGCGGCTAACAGGAACATATATACAATTATAATAAAATAAATTAAAAATCAATTAACAGAAAATGACAAAAATCATAAATAATCGTAAATAATAAATAGATAAAGAAGAGAAAAATAAATTAAGTTAGATTAGGTGCTGGCAGGAGGGAAGGCCTTGACATAGAGCCATGTTTTTAGTTGAGTTTTGAATGTACCCAGCGTAGGGGCCGCGCGAATCTCAGGTGGGAGATTGTTCCAAAGGCGAGGAGCCACCGCCGAGAAGGCCCGGTTTCGTGTCTTCTCCCTCCGGGCCTCCCTCGGCGTCATGCTCCTCAGCCTCACCTCCTGGGTCGCGCGGGTGGTCCGGGTAGAACTTGGTGGGTGAAGGCGTTCCGCCAAGTATCGAGGTCCCAAACCGTTTAGGGCCTTATAAGTGAGCATTAAAACTTTGAAGTCAATACGGAAATGGATGGGCAGCCAATGCAGTCTAGCCAGGATAGGAGAAATGTGATGGAATTTTCTCCCTCCGGTAAGGAGTCTGGCTGCTGCATTCTGCACCATCTGGAGTTTCTGTATCAGCCTCAAAGGTAGCCCCACGTAGAGCGTGTTGCAGTGATCTAATCTTGAGATTACGAGCGCGTGTACTAAGGTGGTGAGTGCCCCCGAGTCGAGATAGGGCCGCAGCCGGGCAATCCGCAAAAGGTGGAAAAAGGTGGAGCGGACAACCGACGCCACCTGTGTTTCCATGGTGAGCGTCGGGTCCAAATGTATGCCCAAGCTGCGGACCCCACTCACCGGAGCCAGGGTGGCCCCCCCCAAACGAGAGAGAGCCAACCAAGCCACCAACCACGGGGGGGCCCACCCTCAGGACTTCCGTCTTGTCCGGGTTCAGCCGCAGGCCATTTTCCTGCATCCACTCCAGTACAGTCCCCAGGCAGCGCTGAAGGGACAGGACGGCATCACCTGCAGTTGGTAAAAAGGAGATGTAGAGCTGGGTGTCATCAGCATACTGATGACACAGCGCTCCACACCCCCTGATGACCCCCGCTAGCGGCCTCATATAGATGTTAAATAGCATTGGGGAGATAATCGACCCCTGTGGAACCCCACAGTTGGAGTTCCACGGGGCCGAGACACTC
The DNA here is from genome assembly GCF_051106095.1 of Pogona vitticeps. Classification (NCBI taxonomy): domain Eukaryota; kingdom Metazoa; phylum Chordata; class Lepidosauria; order Squamata; family Agamidae; genus Pogona; species Pogona vitticeps. The sequence continues at coordinate 233,773,294 of NC_135786.1, forward strand.
TCCCCAAGCTGAACTCTCTGGGGGTGGTCCTCCAAGAAGGAACGGAGCCAGGCTAACGCCAGGCCACCGATTCCCAACTCGGAGAGCCTCCCCAGGAGGATACCGTGGTCGACGGTATCAAAGGCCGCCGAAATATCGAGGAGGACCAGCAGAGACGTTTTGCCCCTGTCGGCCTCCCTCAGCAGGTCATCATACAGGGCGACCAATGCCGTCTCTGTACCGTGACACGGCCTGAAGCCCGACTGGAATGGATCCAGGGCATCTGTTTCATCCAGGGGTGCCTGAAGCTGGTCTGCCACCACCCTCTCCACCACTTTGCTCATGAAAGAAATATTGGCGACGGGCCTATAGTTGCCAATTTCGTCTGCCGCCAAACTAGGTTTCTTGCTTGTCAAGACCTGTTGCAGGTCTCAACAGCAACAACCACAGAAGTTATTCACTGGAAGGACAGATCCTGTAGCTGAGGCTCCAATACTTTGGCCATCTCATGAGAAGAGAAGACTCCTTGGAAAAGACCCTGATGTGGGGAAAGGGTGAAGGCAAGAGGAGAAGGGGACGACCGAGGACGAGATGGATGGACAGTGTCATAGAAGTGATCAACATGAATTTGACTCAACTCCGGGAGGCAGTGGAAAACAGGAGGGCCTGGCGTGCTCTGGTCCATGGGGTCATGAAGAGTCGGAAATGACTTAACGACTAAACAACAATTATATATAAAAGACTGCAAATATATTGAACATGAGTGTGTGTGTGTGTGTGTGTGTGTGTGTGTATATATACACATGCAAATTCATGTTCAATATATTTGCAGTTTTTTAGATATCTGCACAATTTTATGGAGTGTATTTTTAGAACATGTATTTTGGAGAGGGAGGGGGTTTACACCGAGGGAAGAAACAATGAAATGTTGGAGTGAAAATGGATGGAATGAAGTGTAATGCTAGTCCTGAAGGTGATGGGTGCACATGGGTAAATAGTTTTTTTTTCTGTAGTAGTATTTAAAAAAAATTAAAAAGTAGATATCTGCACAATTTATTGTTTTTAGCTTTTAATACTGTGTTTTTAACACTAATTTTTAAAAAACAGTATGCAGAGATGTACAGTGGGAATTGGGAAAAGGTAGACAATATTTTGAGGTCTCAAATTGTCCTTTTCCTTTGGTGATTTTATTGATGGTGCTCACGAGCCACTTGCTGGAAAGCTGATAGAATTGCACTTCAAAGTGGCCTTCTTGCTTGCTATCCCGGTATCAGCAAGGGTTTCTTCTCCTTTCCATTCAAAATGACTGTGGAAACAGTGGAGGTGGCGGGAAGCAGAAGCCTGCTTTGGTCATGCTGGCCGCCGCAGGGAGAGGTGCTTTTGAGAAAGAAAAGAAAAAGAAAAGAAAAATTTGCTACCAGTAGTACATGTGACATTTTCAAAAATGAAACAGGTATTAAGACCTGCCACTATTGTAATAATATGCCCCAAGTTCTATTTTGCCCTAATGTGAAATAAAGCAAATGATTTGCCCTAATTTAAAATGAAACAAACTATTGAACCAAGCCCCATAAGGAAGCGAATCAAGTCCTATGAGGAAAGACTGAAAGACATGTTTAGATTTGAGAAAAGAAGACTGAGGGGGGGATAGGATAGCACTTTTCAGATACTTGAAAGGCTGTCGTACAGAGGAGGGACAAGATCTGTTCTCCATCATCCTAGATTACAACACACAGAGAATTGGGTTCAAACTACAGGAAGCCAGATTTAGGCTGACTGTCAGGGGGAAAAAATCTTCTTAACTATTTGAGCAATGCAAAAATTAAACCAACGAGCTGAGGAGGTGGTGAGCACTCCAACACTGGAGGCATTCAAGAGAAATTTAGACAACCATATTTCCAAACTATTTTGATTTGGATTCATGACTTGATCAGGGAGTTGGACTCAGTGGCCTTATAGGCCTCTTCCAGCTCCTTTTGTGTGTGTGTGTTTGTTTCATTTTTGGTGCAATGTTCTCCACAGCAAACTGCCAGCAGTTCTGGATGAGATGAGTTTTGCCAGGTTTGTCTCTTAGATGGAAGTCTGGAGTCTGGTTGCTGTTTTATGGTAACAGCTTAGGCAGCTGTGGAACTGCTGGACGTAACCTCTAAGCGCAACTTTCCTGGATAAATTCATCTTGCCATCTATGTTTAGACTTTAGGTTTTGAACTTTTAAGTTCTTCACACTGGGACAAACCCGCCTGTTTTTCCATTTGGATTTTATTTTGTTTGGACCACACGGCTACCCTTTATGTCAATCGAATCCTGGCTACCAAACTATCCTTAGTCTTGCCATAGTGTTGTATACGCATTCTGTAATTTACCGCAGCTGACTGATGAGGTGCCAATGTATGTCTTAGCCACATTTCAGGTCATGCGCCCAGTTGCCCAACTGAGATGTGTCCTGGGCCCTTGTCAATTAACCTCAGCAAGTAGCTCAGACCATCCATGAACACCAGTAGGATCCCAACTAAAGTCTACAGGTATGTGTGCTGGGAACAACAGCCACCTTTCCTTCTTTGCCGAGGCACTCTTTATTGTACCTAGTGTTCTTGAATCCACAATGTTTTGAAAAGAAGGAGAGAAGGAAGACATTTAAAAATCCAGTCCCTTGAAGTGGTTTCAGGAATTGTTCCTGGTCTTAAGCCTTACCCATTCTTGAAATAAACTCATCAGAAGCACTTTAAAGTATGGTGGATGGTAGATCATTGCACCTTTGCTGCTCCTGGAACATTGGTTTTTGAGCAAAGAGGTGGTGTGCTTGAACCATTTTGACACCATTTCAAAATATCCTTCCTCTTAAGCCTAATAAGATGTCATTGCCTATGCAGGAGTATCATTTCATAACAAGATGTTTCCACTGCCAGCAATACCTTCTCCCACATGGAGAATGGTAAATTTTAAAGTAGAGGGTATCCACTGTCAATGGGGGGCTATCCATGTGAGCTGTAAATGGGGATTGTTCATGGACTGGGATGAAGTGCGTCACCCCAAAATTCCAAGGGGAGGCACTTCTCTTGCCCTTGTCACAAGCTCCCCTTGGAATCCTGGGGTGAAACCACTGTCCATGGTGGCATCTCAGATGACAGCCTTTGTATGACAGCCTTTCATATATTTGAAAAGTGCTATCATATCACCCCTCAGGCTTCTTTTCTCAAGGCTAAACATGCCCAATTCTTTCAGCCTTTCCTCATAATGCTTGGTTTCCAGTCCCCTGATCATCCTTGTCACCGTCCTCTGAACTTGTTCCAATTTGTTCGCGTCCTTCTTGAAGTGTGGTGTCCAGAACTGGGCACAATACTCAAGGTGAGGCCTAACCAGTGCTGAATAGAAGGGGACTAGCACCTTGTGGGATTTGGAAACTGTACTTCTATTGAATGTAGGCATCCTTCAGCCTTGAGAGACTGTGGCAATGTGCTCTGAACAGACGTCTTGGGACAGCGCCTAGTGTGGCTGAGAAGGCCAATTCGAGAGTGACCATCCCTTCCACACTGAAGACAAATCCAATCTGTCCCCTATCCAGCTCCCTGATGTTGCTGCTTTCGGGACTGCCTCTTGGCCTCGGCCTGCTGGACAAGGGTCTCTTCAAATTGGGAGAGGCCGTGATGCACCGCCTGCTTCCAGGCTGAATGCTCAGATGTCAAAGTTTCCCCTCTGTTGAGGTCCATTCCTAAGGCCTTCAGATCCTGCTTCCAGATATCCTTGCATCACCGCTGTGGTCTCCCTTTAGGGCCCTTTTCCTCCATACAGGAGATATTTTGGAATCCTCTATATTTCTATTAATGCAGCCTAAAATAGCTAGAAAACATGCAAGCAGTGTCCAGAAGTTTAATGAAATGGATCTGGCTCCCAGTCTGAAGGTCTATCAGCTTATTCTGTGTTGTATTGAACCTAGAGATGTCAAAAGGATTTGGGTGTCAGATGTCATGATATTATAACCACTTCATCGAAGTAGCTTTACTGGGACAGAAACACTGTGTTTCCTGAGGATAGTTTAGTCTCTACTGCCACTGTGTGTTCACATTTATAGCTACAAAATGAAAGTCTTAGAAAATGCCTTGCAAAAAGAAATCAGTGCAGAGAACATCATGATTTTGCCACAGATCACACCACCCTGGAGGTGTACGATGTGATCACTGGGTTGATCATGTCCAGCCCAATGTTTGGGCAGCACAGCAGTGATGTACAGCTTATTTCTTCTGCTCCATGCCAAGCAGTGTGGACTGAAGCAAACATTTATAGCTAGGGTTTATACATACTGCAAGTGGGACAGTTTATATATACTACAGAAAGAACCTTTCTCCTGGATAGCAGAACTGAAAACCTGTCAGTGTTGTTTTCCTTGTAATATAAGAGAGTCTTGTCCAATTTCTGTAGCAGGTTGCAAGACTCCTTTTTTTTCTCTCTGCCAGCATCAAAGTAGCGTGTACTTTAGCACATGCTTTTAATATTGTGCATGCTTTTACACATTTTTATCATCAACTGAAGCATGTTTTTAACACACAGTGTCCAATCCTATGCACTTTGGAGCATGCCAATGTATTTCTATTAGAGATAGACATGAACTACCAATTTGCAGAGACATCACCTTGCCGACAAAGGTCTGCATGGTCAAAGCTATGGTTTTTTCCAGTAGCAATGTATGGAAGTGAGAGCTGGACCATAAAGAAAGCTGACTGCTGAAGAATGGATGCTTTTGAATTGTGGTGCTGGAGGAGGCTCTTGAGAGTCCCGTGGACTGCAAGGAAAACAAACCGATCCGTTCTGAAGGAAATCAATCCTGAGTGCTCACTGGAAGGACAGATTCTGAAGCTGAGGCTCCAATACTTTGGCCATCTCATGAGAAGAGAAGACTCCCTGGAAAAGACCCTGATGTTAGAAAAGTGTGAAGGCAAGAGGAGAAGGAGACGGCAGAGGACGAGATGGTTGGATAGTGTCATCAAAGCGACCAGCATGAATTTGACCAAACTCTGGGAGGCAGTGGAAGACAGGAGGGCCTGGTGTGCTCTGGTCCATGGGGTCATGAAGAGTCGGACGTGACCTAACGACTAAACAACAAGCAGTTTGGAGCATTTGCCCAGTTCATTTACTGCCACAACAGCTGTTCAACCATCCAGTGACCCTTCCTTCTGGCAGGCACCAACTTGGAAGCAGTACCCAGAAGAGGCAGGGCAGAAAAGCTGGGCCACTGCTTCTGAGTGGGCACCTACTGAAGGTGGAGGGATGCTAAACCGCCAAACACCTCTTGCAGCAGCAAACAAAATGGGGAAAACTGCCGAATTTGTGGTTCGTTACCAACTCTTATTTTTAAAGTCTTTAAATTGTTGCATTTGCTTATCTGTGTTTGTTTGGTTTTATTGATTCTATCAGATCATTTGTTTTCAGTTGTGTTTTTCATTATGTCCTACGATGACAGCAAGCTGCCTTAAGCATAACCTAGCAGTGGAAAGGCAGGACAGAAATACAATAAGCAATAATATTTCCATGCAATTTGGAAAAGAAAGAAAATACAAATTTGGTGCTCACAGATGCATGAAATGGAAAGAGATATATGTGCTTTGGCTGATCATCTTGTGTAGGCTTCCATTAGTCTTGCAAAAAAAAAAATGAATGGATTAAAATAATGAAATATTTCTTAATTCCATGTAAGTTGGTATGGGATTCCAAGTGTGTTGTAGTGGATAGAGTGACAGACTGGAGAACAGGTTTTAAATCCCCACTTGGCCATCAGAATTCACTGAGGGAGTAGATCTGGTTCAACCACTCCTTAAATATCCCACTTACCTTGAAAGCCTTATTAAACTCACTATAAGTCAGTTCTGACTAGATAGCAGAAATAAACTCTCCCTTCCTGAAGTGTGCATGTCTCCCCATACAGGGGACTGTTCAGACATGTTCTCTAGCCATTTAGAAGCTCAGCCAAAGAGCAGGCTTAACACTTCAAAATGTTGAATGTTTACTCTGGCCCTTTTCAACATCAGCAAAGAATACTGTTCTTGAACTTTTTTTCTAATACCGGAGGGCAGATTACCTTGCTGGATGGGGAGAGGAGGGAGACACCATGCCTTTCTCTCTCTCTCTCAACCAGCAAAAGGAGGAATGGAAATTGCCTGGCCCCTTTCTAACCCGAGCACATTGTTGACTGTTCCTTGATGCTATTTTTAGTCAAGCCTTCCAGTGAAAATGCAATGGAAACGTGCTATTTGAAGTGCAAACTGAGGGATTGTTTTGCTTAGCCAAAGACACCAGTTGAAAGAATGCTAGCTCAATTCCTCTTTCTCATTTATTGTGCATCAATCAAAGTAGAGGATGAGAGAGAGGGAGTAAGAGAACATAGATGGGCTGGATATTTGTTAACAAAGTGCCTGTCCAGATGTATTCATCAGTATTTGGACTGCTGTTGGTAGGATTTGGTCCAAACCAAATTGCATTGTCCACATGTGTTTCTACTTAGATCAATCCATCCTGAACCTTTAAGGGTCCTCCGGCAAGGGGGCAGGAGGACGAGTCTCCCTGCTCAGACGCTGAGTGGCTGGACAAGCAAGGAGGTGGGGCAGCATCAGCCAAGCTATTGCCACAATTGGGGCACAGAAGGGGATGCCATCTGCACGAGCCATGCACTGCATGGTAACCAGTCCGGAGGGGTCTGGGAATGGGAGGTAATCAGGCCAGCCACCTGTGCCAGGGGGCTTCGTATTCGTATACAAATACGAAGCCCCCATCTCTGTTCAGAACTCCTTGGAAGCCTACATTATTCAAGTCCATTGGGTTTGAGCCTGCTTTTGTTCACCCTGACACTCACTGCTATGAACATGCTGAAAAAGGACCACCGAGAACTTCCAAAGGGGTCCCTACCTTTTTCTTCAACACTGCTACATCTCCTTGTTAAAAATTTGGGTTAAATATGTATAACCAAATATGTATCTGGTCAAATATGTCTCACACCTGGTGCCAGTTACAAACCCATTGGTTTCGGCTGTTCTTGTTGATTGCTTGTTTTCTCCGCCACCCATGAAATAAGGGTTTGCTTTGTCCTGTTGGTCCAAAGTCCTGTTTTGCTGGTTTCTGGGAAGTGACTACCCCACCGGATCACTTGTATGGCAGCTGTCAATGTGACTGCATTGTAATAGTCATTTAAATGAAGGGGATATGAAGAGCAATGAAGATCACAGAAGAAACAGTCAGTGGGTAAATTATGTTTACTGCATATCGTTTTGCTCTAATAAAATTAGAAAGATGCTAGCCGCTTAAACCAATGACTTTGATGATATGAATAACTCTTTATTTGTTCATTTATACCAGAGAGTTGCACAATTTAAAATTATGGACATATATAAAATATAGGTAAAATTATAAACAAATTAAATTTTAAGATAATTGGGCAGTTTTTGTCCGGAAGCGGGCTACTTCAATAGCCTTATCTCAGTCCTTTGCTAGATCTTCATTTGTACACATGGTGGGATATAAATGGCATGCATATAGGTGCTGCATTGACTGCATTTTTTCACAGTCACAGAAAAAAAAATTCTGTATTCAAGTAGCGTTAATTTACTTGTTTGTTTGTTTGTTTTATTTTTTTATCCCGCCCATCTAGTGGCCAAGCTACTACTCTGGGCAACTTAAAACAAAATGGCATAAACATAAGAGTCAATAATAAATATATGTTAAAACAACAAACAAAAGAAAACCCCGATCCTATACTAACTATATTTTTTTTAAAAAAAACAGCTAATACAGAAGATGGTGACAAAATAAAGACAATTAACCCCCCCCCAAAACCCAGGAGGACAAAAATTAAAGGAAGTAAATTTAACCAGATTTAACCAGGGGTAAGGCTGTGGAAATGAGCATTTTTTGATTGTCTTACTTTATTTAAGAGTTTATTAAGTGACTTGCAGATGATCCAGCTAGAGTCTTGTTCTGGTGGGAAACACTCTTCAGCATTCATACACTCGGCAAGGTGGTTGTCTTCATTTTCCGTACGTTTAGCCTGGCCTCTTAGTGCTTGAGATGGGAGCAGAAAACATTTCTTCATTTTTAATCATTGTCTAGAGGGTTGGAGTCCATGAAGTTGATGATTTTGGTGCAGTGTTTTCCTGTTCCATTCATTATTTGCTAGCACCTCCCACCATACTTCTGGAGGGACAATGCCAGCCAAATAATAGACTTTTTCAATATGGGGAAGTTTCAGGCAGTATATGTCCCTTCAAGAATACAGTATGCCACTGTAGCCATGTCAGTATTATGAGCACAGTGCCTGAAACAGGGTGGTATCTACTGTCCAGCTTCATTCTTCATCAGCCTGGATGACATCTCCTACAGCCATCCTCCGTGAGGACAGCCTCCCTGTAAGGAGATCATCATCTGCCTCATCCTGATCCTCCTCTGGGCCCCTATGCTTTTTGGCCAGGGTGTTGATCAATCTGCTTGCTTCACTGAGGGTCTTGTGAGCTCGTTGGCTTGCGGTTTTTGTCTTGCTTTCCTCTAAGCCAACCCCCGTAGCTTTCAAAGGTCTGCCTTTGCCCATCAACTCTTGTTGTTCCTTCATCTGCTTCAGTGTGAAGCGACGCCGGCCGGTTCCCTGTGAAGAGTTTTCTGAAATCTTCATGTCCTTCTGTGAATCGAGAGCTTGCAGATTGTTCTGGGGGATCAAAGGTTTACGGCACGGCATAGGGGACTCATCATTGGTGGGTTTCTTAGCTGGCTTGGCATTTTCCTCAGTGGGCAAGATAATCTGAATCTCACAAGAGGATTTGGCAACACTCAATGAATGGATGCTCCCTTGATTCTGTAAAGTGGAGCTGTCAAAGGTCTTGGACTTGGGGAAGTTTTCCCTCTCTAGCTGTGGCACATTTTTCACCCTCTTGACATGAGGCTCACTGCCATAGGAGCCAACACTAGCTAGCTTAAAAGCAGCCAGCTGGGCATCTCTTTGGATGCTCATGATCTTCTTCAGCTGAGCCTCCTTGACTTCCAAGGGGATCTCAAGAGGAGCCAACTTCACTGGCCGTTTCAGTGCAAGATTATCCATACTTTGAGCCTCTCCTGCATAAAAGGGTTTAGAAGAAGAGACGCCTTCTTTAGGCGTTATTTCAGCCTGGGCGTTGGTCCCCTCTGGGACGGACAGCATCTCTGAAAGGTTAGGAGCAGAACGGTGGAAACTGGGAGATCTGAGACCCTTCCCCTTTTTGTCTGCAGGTATTACTGGGGTCGGTTTCTTAGCCGGTTGGAGGTTCATCACCGTAACTTCACTCACTGTGCAGTTGAATCTGGGCATTTTATCTTCTGCCTGGAAGAGCAACAGATATGGAAGTGGCTCTTAATACCATGCATGAACTCAAAAGAACCTCACATTAAATTGATTATCCCACACCTGATCCTTCAACATTTTCTGTTCACTTATAACACTCATTATGTATAGAAGAATTAACAGAATTAGCCCCGTTTGGAATGAAGAGATGTGTAAAGATCAGAAACCCACATGACTGCTAGGAAGCAGGAATAGGTTTTACCTGAAGATAATAACAAGCCATAGAAGAATCTTGTCAGTGTCCCGTGGCCACAGATATATAAACATATGTTTCAGCACATTCATAATAAGAGAAAAATAGCTAAATTAGTCCCTTGCAACAGAGGAGGGCAACAAGGAAGGTCAGGGGGCTGGAAATCAAGCTCTATGAGGAAAGACATGTTTAGCCTGGAGAAAAGAAGACAGAGACGAGATATGAGATCAGTTTTCAAATACTTGAAAGACTGTCATTCAGAGGAGGGGCAGGATCTGTTCTCCATCATCCCGGAGTACAGGAAAGACAACAATGGGCTCAAGCTACAGAAAGCCAGATTTTGGCTGGATATATGGAAAAATCTCTTAACTGTTAGAGCAGTATGACAATGGAACCAATGACCTCAGAGGCAATGAGTTCTCCAACACTGGAGGCATTCAAGAGAAATTTAAACAACCAGCTGACAGATATCCTTTGATTTGTATTCCTGCATTGACCAAGGGGTTGGACTCAATGGCCTTATAGTCCCCTTCCAACTTCATGATTCTATGGTAAGATGTAAATGAAATCTATCCTACTGCATTCACTGGAATCCAGTCACTAACTAAGATTTTTTTTTTAGATCATTAGCGTTAGTGTGATATAAGCTTTGATCAAAATAAATAGTATGCCACGATTAGGCCCACAAGACAGAATGAAATGTGAACCCCTCGTGATCTTCAAGTAAATCCCTTATCAGGATATGTAATAACCGTGCTCCAGAAAGATTCATAGAATTGCAGACTTCCTGTGCTCCAATCTGAGCATTGTTCCAGGTTGTGTGGGGTGGTTGTTCAACCAAAAATAAGGACTGGGTGAGTTTTTCCCCCTATCTCTAAAGGCAGGTGAGAGCAGCTACAAGCCATGGTGGGTATATCATCTTCAACTTTAGAGGCCTCAGGATTGAGAATAAATTGGAAACATTCATTTTGTACCTTCTTAAACCAGCAATGGGACAGAATGCATCTTGGCTCAAAAACTCTAAACGTCCAAGGTTAATAATGCTCTCTGTCTGTTGCACTTGCTTTGCCCTTTTCTGACCAAAGCAATTAGCAATAGATTAAATTCATTTTTAAAAAATAAAACATTTTTAAAAAGAGATTTAAAACATCATTCAAAAGCAAATCTGCACAAAATAAATTGGAAATTTGCCCCTCCTGATCCAGCATGGTGTTTTGTTATGTTCTTCCTTCCTTCCATAGTTGTGAACTGTGATGCCCACATGGAACCACTAGATGCCAATTGCTGGAGGCAACACTGGTAGAATCCTGTCATTTTCCTGCCATGCTGTAGACGTCCTGGAATAATGTAGCTAATTTCTGAAAATCATGGAATAATCTGGCCCCCAAGGACTCTCTTCACATTCTTATGGCTTGATCAAGTTCTGCATTTTAATTGGCCACCTGTCCTTATTCAAGAACATTTATTTTCTTGCCAATGTGCATTGCCACGCTATTGTATTTTTGCCAGCATCCTTGGCTAATACAATAAATATGGTTAGACCTGACTGTTACTACCTGGGCACATCATAAGAAAGGATTTTCTGGAAAAGACAATAATGCTAGGAGAAACAGAAGCTAGCAGGACAAGAAGTAAAACCAAATATTATATGGGCTGACTCTGTAAAGGAAGCCACAGGTTTGAGTGAGCAGGAGTTGAGCAGGACTGTCTGTCTGCAGGACCTCATCTATGTATGCAGGTAGGTATGGTTTCTCTCCCCCACTTTTACTCTCACAACAAGCCTAGTAGTACCTCAGCACAATCTTTCTAAAGTCTTATGCTAATTGACCTAATCTCTGTCCAGCTTTAAGCTCTACCTTTCTCTCCCGTTGCCCATCTCTGCACACGTAACTTACTAATTTCTTGGAAAACAACAGTTAAAAGTGCTCAAAAGTCAACCTTGTTCCAAGCCTTTTTATATGTCTGCAATGGTCTCATGAATGACGGAAACCCGGGTAAGACTGATGTATCCAATATTCAGGAAGTAGGGATATGGGACCATTTTAAAAAATGCCTTACAGTATCTAATTCTAAGGCCACAATCCTGAGTGCTCCCTGGAAGGACAGATCCTGAAGCTGAGGCTCCAATACTTTGGCCATCTCATGAGAAGAGAAGACACCCTGGAAAAGACGCTGATGTCGGGAAAGGGTGAAGGCAAGAGGAGAAGGAGATGACAGAGGATGAGATGGTTGGACAGTGTCATCGAAGCGACCAACATGACTTTGACCAAACTCCAGGAGGCAGTGGAAGACAGGAGGGCCTGGCATGCTATGGTCCATGGGGTCACGAAGAGTCGGACACGACTTAACGACTTAACAACAACAACAAAATAGCCTTAGTGGCTGAAATCCTGTTGCTTAGAATAATTAGAGTCAAAATTAAGTCATAATTAGAATAAGCCCACAGAATCACTGGGAATTTGGTAAGTCAGTTCTTCTGGAAATTCTGTTTATTCAGTTGACTTACTATACTGAGCAACAGAATTTCAGCCGGCGATACCTGCCTCTAGTGAGAGATACATGAGATTGCTTTGTAAATATACAAATATTGTAAATATGTGTGTCTTTCCGTGAATGTCATACCAGTGGTAATGTAGTCCCTTATCTATGTAAGTATGGTAGTTCTCCTAGCAACTTCATCTTCACAACAAGCCTGTGAGGTAGGCTAAGGTGAGAAATAGGGAGCATAATTAAATGAATGTCATTGCTGAGTAGAGACTTTGAAGCAGGAAAGAGAGAAAGAGAAGAGAGAGAGAGAGTTTACTTTAACTCGTACGTTGTGCTATGTTACTTCAGGGGGCGATCTGTCAGGAAAGCAATGTTATTACAGTTCTATACTAGCTTTCCTCCAATTAACTCATCTCCTTACTTTATTTCCAAAGAACCTTGAATGGTAGGACATGATGAAGGAGAGTGATTGGGCCAAGTTCCTCCAGATAGTTTCACAATCAAGTCTAGCAATGGCTCCAAAACCTGGGTGCCCAGATGTTCTTGGACTGCAACTCCCAGAAATGCTGGCCAGTACAACTAGGGATGAAGGCTTCTGGGAGTTTGAGTCCAAGAACATCTGGAAAATCAAGGTAGAGAACTAGGGCTTGATTAAGACATTTAGATACCCTAAGCACTGAAGACGATTATGGTGTCCCTATGAATATAACACACTGCGGGTCACATGACTTGAAAAAAGTATCCCACAGTATATGCATGAAAATATGGTAATTTAAGTGTATAGTATGTGGGGGGAAAAGAAATATGGTATATACAATTATACATATGATCAAATCACCAGCTTCCAACCAAATCTTGCACTTTCATGCTTTGATTCATGTAGACAGATTTTGTCAGATTCTGTAAACTAAAAAGCTCAAACAAGAGCTGAAAACCACTTTGGGGGGGGGGGTTAATAGTGGCTGTTATTTATTTGGTTAGCATGTATAGCACAGAGACCATGGCCAGCAGCTCTTATTATCCTTATCCCCCACCCAACCTCCCTAATTACAGAAGTAAAAATTTAAAAAACATACACCTAGCATTGATGATGATGATGATTGATCCTTTCACTCAAATAATGAGTTTTCTCATTAGGTGAGTCTTTATCCTTTTTAGTTTTTAATGGTTCACACTCAATCAATTTAGGTAGGGAGGTGGTTTCTTCTTGGGGCTTTTGAGGGAGAGAGCCGAGGATGAGGGCTGGATGGATGTGGTTTGTTAAGAAGGGTGCACCATTTGCACGATGCTCCATGGTAAAGCCAGCTCTGAAAAAAATCTCTGTGGTTCTCCCTTCCCTTGTTGATGCCCTAAGCACGTGCTTAGTCTGCTTAATGGTTAATCCGGGGTGCTTGGGAACCACTGACATAGAGCCTTCAAGCTGGATCTCTCAAATCCTAGTGGCTTTCACAGAGGTGGCAGTGAAAATCTACTGCTCACGTTAGCACTTAACAGGGATGGGGACTCAAGTCTCATGACTGGCTATCAAGTTGGATTTAAGTCACATCGGTAAGCTGACTCAGACTTGATCCTAGATTATTTTCCCAATGACTCAGCCAACTCCTGACTCAGAACCCACCAACCTCCTCCTTTTTTTCTGGGGAAAAGAGCTTGCTTTTAATAGGGACTTGAGACTTGGGACTCGAGACTTGGTATCAACGACTCGGACCCAGAGTTGGGACTCAGACCCAAAGACTGGCCAACATCCCTGGCACTTGATTCTGCAAATCCCCCACAAGTTACACCATCATGGCTCTTGGGGTCTAAATCTGTGACTTCTGCTATCTGAGTTACTGTAAGAAATGATGTAACCTGCATGGACCTTTTTTTTTTTTGTATGCATGGCGCCAATTCACAGGAGTGGTTGGCTTACCCATGAGAATACAATATTGCAAACATCATTGCTGTCGGATTTTTTTTCAGTGTGGGTAGCCCCCATGCCCAAATGAGACTCATCCAGCACTAAAAATCTGATCAACATAGCTTGTCTCTCCCCACCTTTGCAGAAAAGTCCTACAGTTGAGGGTATGATTGCATGAGAAGGGGAGAAAGGTTGACCGTTTCACTGGCCAACTCTTTTTTGTTTCACTACAGGTAAGCAGGGGATACAGGGAGAAGAGAACAATAAGATGCAACATATGTGCTGTGCCCCATGGATGCACTGAGAGAGTTTTATGGGAAATGTTGATGGATCAGGAGTCCACAGTTAGATGCAGAAGAACTTGCCAACACAAATTATTTATCAAAATGACAGTGCAGAAAGCATCCGAACTTCCCAGGCTTCCCTGTTTTGAATCTTTTGGCTCAAGGGGGAAAAAACACTTTGCAGAGTTACATTATTAAAAAGACCCAAAGAATTATGCACCTGCTTCTTTTGAGACTTTCCGCTTGGCTGTAATGTAGCAGCTGCAAATTGTTCCTTTTTAATTCTCAGATGTCTCCTTTTGGCACGGTCAACGGAGTGGCAATGCACAATGCTGGCATTTCATTGCGAAAGGAGAAACAAGGCTCTAAGATACATTAGGTTTATTTTCCTGCCTCCTTTTCTTTCTACATCAGAGCATCATTTTCAAATACTTGATAGTCCTACAGAGGAGGGGCAGGCTCTGCTCTCAATCATCCCATTACAGGACATACAACAATGGGCTCAAGCTACAGGAAGCTAGATTTAGAGTGAATGTCAGGAAAAATCTCTTAACTATTAGAACAGTTAGTTAGTTAGGCCTCCTTCAGTCTCAAGAGACTAGGGTAACGTGCTCTGAATGGAGGACTTGGAACAGCATCTAGTGTGGTGGAGAAGGCCAATTCGAGAGTGACGATCCCTTCCACACTGAAGAAAAATACAATCTGTCCCCTGTCCAGCTCCCTGGTTTTGCTGATTTTGGGACTGCCTCTTTGCCTTGGCCTGTTGGACAAGGGTCTCTTCAAATTGGGAGAGGCCGTGATGCAATGCCTGCCTCCAGGCTGAACGCTCAGAGGTCAAAGTTTCCCATCTGTTGAGGTCCATTTCCAAGGCCTTCAGATCCCGCTTGCAGATCTCCTTGTATCGCAGCTGTGGTCTCCCTCTTGGGCAATTTCCCTGCACTAATTCTCCATACAGGAGATCTTTTGGAATCCGACCACAAGCCATTCTCACAACATACTCAAGCCTGTTGTTAGAACATTACAACAATGGAAACAATGACCTCAGGAGAGAGTGAGCACTCCAATGCTGGAGGCATTCAAAAGAAAATGGGGCAGCCGTCTCTCAGATCAACTTTGACTTGGATTTCCGCATTGAGCAGGGGGTTTGGACTCGATGGTCTTATAGGCCCCTTCCAACTCCATTATTCTATGATTCTATTATCAAAAATAGCTGGAGATGCCTTGCTAAAGTCTACGTGGTTATCGGATCTGAACATTCATGATCTCTTGATTATATGGTGAACCTGCACATCCAGGGGAGATTATTTATTTGTTTATTGTGCCTTTCTCCTAAAGACAGCTTACAGAATTAAAAGAAATAAAGTTTAAAAAAAGAAATCATGATTTTTTGTGATATTTTAATCGCATTGAACATAATATCCTATTAAAACTTGTATTAAGAGCTATGTTTTCTTACCACACCAAAACACCTCAGCAGAAGCAATACGCTGTTGTAGGTCTGTAAGCAGTGAAAACCAATTTTCTCCAAACCTTTCAGCACACATTAATCTCCTTTTTTTAAAAAACACACACACAAAGCTTTCCTTAAATTATTTGAAAATGCATATAAAAGTGTTGTATTTAAGATGTTTCTTATAACTACAGAATCAATTTGATACAACATCATCCTTTACAGACCAGGAACTTGCCTCCTGATTTGGGGCATTCTTGCAATATAGATGACACTATGTGGAAAATGTTCTCTCTGTATTAAGAAATGATAGGTGGGCAGGTTTTGATGCAGGAGGATTGTGATATCCATTGGAGATCAGTTTCAAACACATACACACTGCAGATGACAACAAAATGCAGGCGTAGCAAAGCTTATACATTGCATGTCTCTTTCTCCATCTAATGGCCAGTTCTGGTAAAAACATCCTAGAAAAACATATAAACATGTACTTCTGAGGGGTTTTATTTAATATTTTAGGCAGCGGGAAAGTGAATCCATGGATACTGATACTGCAAATAGTGGGGTCCTATTGTATTCTGCTTTCGTCTTGCTAATCTGGAGAAACTGGGCATTTCAGAGATTGGCTTTTGAGCTTCTCCCTGAAATTTGTAAGAAAATAACTGTTGCTGTTTTGTGCAAACTAGGAAAAGTATCAGTGTATTCGCGAAGGCTTTCATGGCTGGGATCTAATGGTTGTTGTGGGTTTTTCGGGCTCTTTGGCCGTGTTCTGAAGGTTGTTCTTCCTAACATTTCGCCAGTCTCTGTGGCCGGCATCTTCAGAGGACAGCAGTGCCGGCCACAGAGACTGTGTGTGTGTGTGTGTGCGTGTGTGTGCGTGCGTGCGTGCGTGCGTGCGCGTGCACGTGCACGTGCACAGACACATGCACTTAGTTTTACAAAGAAACCTAGTTTTTGCAATGTGATGTTTCATGCAAAATGCAGAAAAGAAGAATAAGTGAAACAGGTGCTTGATGCCCTGATCTTATGCTGAAGACAGAATCTCTGGCATTGTTCTTTTCAACCATCTGTCTCACCGGATCAGTTCTAACCAACTTTTCTAGCCGCCTAGAGTGGTCTATCGACTAGATAGGTGGGATATAAATAAAATAAATAAAAAATAAATAAATTTCAGGCACTGTGAGATGACTTTCATCTCTCGCTTTCAGACAACCCCTCTGCACACATTAAAAAAAAAACAAAGCAAAGTGTGCTGCTTATATACCACCCCATAGTGCTTCAAGAACTCTTTGGATGGTTTACAAGTTAATTATGCGGGCTACACATTGTTTCCTCCACCCCCAGCAAGCTGGGTACTTATTTTACTAACCTCAGAAGGACAGAAGGCTGAGTCAACCTTGAGCCGGCTACCTGGGATTCAACCCCAGGTCGTGAGCACAGTTTTGGCTGCACTACAGCAGTTTAACCACAGTGCCACGTGGCTCCATCAGAGAATGACAATCGAAAGGGGTGCACAGCCCTCCTTGCATATTTACTTAAACTGGATTACATGATGATTGGATGAGGCTGTTTGCACAGAGCCCTTTGTGAAATCACCGCTAATCCTTTTATAACTCTTACATCATGAGGCAACTGATTCCTCAACAGGCTTAATACGGCTTTTGTCCAGTCATTCAGAATGATGCTTAACTGAGGTGAGTCAAGGACAAAAACTAAGTTGGAATGTAAGGTCCACGTGTCCTTGATCATGCCCCGTCAGCCAAAACCTTTGAGCCTGATCACTTACACAGAACAAAGTCAAGGTTCTTGGAACAGATGTTCCCGTTTTGGCTACTAAATCTTGTTTCATCTTTTAAAGAACTAACCTCCCTTTCATTGCTTCCTCATGACAAAGCAGTTCGTTTGTTTAAAAGGTCTAAATGTAAGGGCTCAGCAACTTAATTTTAGTTATGTATTGCTACCCTCGGAGCTTCCTATACCTAGTTATATTTATTTATTTATTTATTTATTTATTTATTTATTTATTTGATTTTTACCCCGCCCCTCTAGACCATGTCTACTCGGGGCGGCTTACAAAATAAAACAAAACAGTATAAAAATATATAAAATCATAAAATTACATATTTCAATTTAAAACAATTAATTTAAAGAGAGGATTACCAAGATGGAATAGCCAAAAAAAGAGAGAGAAACAGAGAAAAAGACTTAATTGACTGGAGGGAAGGCCTTCTTAAATAACCAAGTTTTTAACTGGCTTTTAAAAACACCCAGCGAGGGTGCCAGCCAAATTTCTGTTGGGAGGGCATTCCACAGCCGAGGGGCCACCGCCGAGAAGGCCCGGTTTCTTGTTTTTTCCTTCTGGGCCTCTCTCGGCGTCAGACCCCTCAGCCGCCCCTGCTGGCTATATCGGGTGATCCGGGTAGATCTGGGTGGGAGAAGACGATCTGCCAAATATTGAGGTCCCAAACCATTTAGGGCTTTATAAGTGATCATTAGCACTTTGAAGTCAATGCGGAAACGGATGGGCAACCAGTGCAAAGCAGCCAGGGTGGGGGAGATATGCTGGTGTTTTCTCACCCCACTAAGGAGCCTGGCTGCTGCATTCTGGACCATCTGAAGTTTCCGCGTCAGCCTCAAAGGCAGCCCCACGTAGAGTGCATTACAATGGTCTAATCTCGAGATTACGAGCGCATGGACTAGAGTAGTGAGGGCCCCCCGATCAAGATATGGTCGCATCATAAGAAGGCATGATTCTTAAGAAGAATCATAAGAAGGCATGATTCTCTGGAAAAGATAATAGTGCTGGGGAAGGCGGAAGGCAGCAGGAAAAGAGGAAGACCATATATGAGATGAATTGACTCCATAAAGGAAGCCACAGGCTTGAGTTTGCGAGAGCTGAGCAGAACAGACATTTTAGAAATCGCTCATTCATAGGGTCTCCATAAGTTGGAGGTGACTTGACAGCATATAACAACAAAAACTATGTACATACAATATATATCACACATATACATAGGTCAGGAACTGAAGCTTTAAGCTTCTGGGTCTGTCAATATAAGCAGAAATGCAACTATGTATTTGAATCCTTCTTTTAATAATCAGACTAATTTTGATTTTATCCACTTATTTCTTAATTTTATGGAAAGGTTAGATGATCTATCCACCACTGGTGACTTTTTGATGAGTTTGCAACATTCTTCCCCTGTTTTCAGATTTCATCTTGCATAGCCAGAATGATCATAGTCAGTATGGTGCAATAGGAATAATACTGGAGCTTGATCGTGAAGATTTTTACTCAGGTTTTTGTAATGGTTTATAACATGGTGGCAAACCAAGCTTTGATATTGTACCTTTAACCAGTTGGGGCTCCCCCTAATGTGTGCCATTCCTGGCCAATTGAGAATTTCAATTAGACTAAAAAGCCTAAAAGAAATTATCCCAACTTCAGCTTTGGCCATGAAGAAATTGAAATAGTTGGGATTTTTGTGGGCCTTGGTTCGATCATCAGTCCAGATGGAGACTGCAACCAAGAAATCAAAAGATGACGGAGACTTGGAAGGGCAGCAACAAAGGAGTTAGAAAAGATAAGCAGGTGTAGGGATGTTTCACAGGAGACCAAACCAAGATCATCCACACACTTGTACAGGTGTGGAAGCTGGAATGGGGGAAAAAATGGATTCATTAGAAATGTGGTGCCGGAAAAGAGCTTCGCCGATACCCTGGAGGGACAGAAAGTGGATCTTGAATCAAACTAAGCTTGAATTTTCTCTGGAGGCAAAAATCCTGAAACTAAGGCTGTCCTCCTTTTGGCACAACATGAAAAGGCAATATTCTCCAGAAAAAAAACAACAATGTAGGGAAGAATGGAAGTCAGCAGAAGAAGAGGAAGACCAAATACAAGATGGACTGACTCCCTAAAGGAAGGTATAGGCATGAGTCAACAAAAGCTTGAGTGTGGCTGTTGAGGACAGAACATTCTATAGATAGCTTATTCATAGGGTTGTCATTGTTGTTGTTTAGTCGTTTAATTGTGTCCGACTCTTCGTGACCCCATGGACCAGAGCACGCCAGGCCCTCCTGTCTTTCACCACCTCCCAGAGTTTGGTCAAAGTCATGTTGGTCACTTCGATGACACTGTCCATCCATCTCATCCTCTGTCGTCCCCTTCTCCTCTTGCCTTCACACTTGCCCAACATCAGGACCTTTTCCAGGGAGTCTTCTCTTCTCATGAGAATGTCATACGTTGGACCAAACCCGCTGAATCTGTGGCTGAACAGTGAACCAACTCTTCAGTACAGTAAAAATGAAGGTCAGTTTGGGTAACCCCATGAAAGTTCTTTGTAGCTTTGAAAGGGAAGGCCTGGGAATGAGGGACAAAGGATCCTGCCAACCATATTGTTCTGGCATACTGGATCTTTCCCCAAAAAATTAAGCAAGTGCTATGTAAAAACAAGATTAATTTGATTATTCCAAGTGAGATTCAAATACACAGTTGCGCTCTCTGAAAATTGGTTTTCTCTTACGACAAGCATGATCCAAAAGTTATCCAGAAAAGTCATAAAGGTAAAGGTAAAGGTTCCCCTTGACAATTTTTGTCCAGTCATGTTCGACTCTAGGGGGCGATGCTCATCCCCGTTTCCAAGCCATAGAACCAGCGTTTTGTCCGAAGACAATCTTCCGTGGTCACATGGCCAGTGCGACTTAGACACGGAACGCTGTTACCTTCCCACCGAGGTGGTCCCTATTTATCTACTTGCATTTGCATGCTTTCGAACTGCTAGGTTGGCGGGAGCTGGGACAAGTGACAGGAGCTCACTCCATCGCGTGGATTCGATCTTACGACTGCTTGGTCTCCTGACCCTGCAGCACAGGCTTTTGCGGTTTAGCCCGCAGCGCCACCACGTTCCTTAGGCTAGAAAAGTCATAGAAAGCCTCAAAGCAGCAAAGTAAGGTGGTACCTTACTGACAAACACATTTCGTGTGCCATATGTTTTCACAGACTGCAACCCACTTATTCAAATGTAAACGGTCAGTAATCCATAGAAACTCACACCAAACAAACCAGGTTAGTCTCTAAGATGTCACAAGATTGTTTGTTTGTTTATTTGTTTGTTTGTTTTTTGCTGTAACAGATTAACATGACCATCCCTGTGGGGAAAAATATTCATGCACACTTAATAATAATTGTGTGCCATCAAGTTGATTTCAACTTATGACAATTCTTTTCAGAGTTTTCAAGGTATAGAGTACTCAGAGGTCTTTGCCGTTCCTTCCCTTCTTCTGGGGGCACTCTGGAAATGAGCAGCTTTCCTAAAGCCTCACAGACTGGTCCTGGGAAGCACAGTGAGGAATTGAACTCCCAACCTCTGACTCCTCAGCCTGGTATCCAGCATGCTGAGCTATCTAGACAGCTTCTTTCATGAGAACCAGGACAATTCAAGGAATTTTGGGATATAGAGCGGGAGGGAGGAAATCCAACCAGCACTGTCCTCATCCTGGTGGTGAAAAACTGAGTTGCAAATAACAACAAACAATATAATGACTGATGATTTTCTCCTCTTTCATGATGCCTGGGGCAGCTGTTCTACTCTACATGATGATAGAGTTCCTGACACTCTTCCAAGTTGCTTCATGATCACAGTGTGTGATTTTTCTCTCCATTAGTTCCATTTTTTTTTACTAGAGATGGGGCAATGTGTGTCATGTGACACAGGATGCAATCACACAAGGAAACAGATCACAATTTGGACCACTTATGAAGCAGCCTGATGCAATCAGTTTACCAGTGGGTTCATCATGTATACAAGGAAATGCACTCCAGCCGGACTCCAAATTGGACCTTTTTGGTCCAATTGCAGAACTTCTACTTTGGGGGACATGGACTGGAGCAGCTCCCCAACAGACTGAAGGGTTGCTTTAAGGGAGATCACTAAAACAATCATTTCCAGTGTGATCAGCTGTGATCCTTTGCCACTGATTGACCTCACCCATAGTTAGCTATAATTAAAAAGATCGCTGGGGCAGGAGAGTCGCCGTGGAAAGCGTACTGTTGCCATATTTAGAAGCAGTCCTGTTTCAGGTGTAATGTGTAGCTCTGCCAATGGAAAGCACATCAGAAGAGTTCTAAATGCTGGCATCAACATGGCAGAGAGGAAGCACAGCAAACAAATTCTCGGTGTGAGATAATGGATGGCTCAGGGGCTTAGGCATCTGGCTGCAGAGCCAAAAGTTGGAAGTTCAAATCCTCCTCTGTGCCTCTTGGAGAGAGGCTGGACTCAATCCAAAGGGCCCTTTCAAGTCCTGAAGTTCTAAGACTGCATATGATATGATATGATATGATATGATATGATATGATATGATATGATATGATATGATATGATATGATATGATATGATATGGTACAGTACGGGTGACAAGAAATCTCAGAGGTATTAAAGGGGCATTATACAAGTACATTAGAAACAGAAGACCAATCAAGACGTCAGGGGATCTACAGCCAAGCTGCAATCCTGTTTAAACTTGCTTGCTAATAAATCCTATTAGACATGGGAGGAGAGATGAATAAACATGTGTGGGATTAAGCAGCATGTGTTAAACAGCATGTGTAACAGCATGTGTAAAGAGCATGTGTAAAGAGCATGTGTAAAGAGCATGGACTCAAAAAGGTTCTTTGCCCAGGTATAGCTGTAAAGACATGGACCTCTGATCTCAATGCTTAGTAATGATAATGCATGGACAGGGCGCGGGTCAGGGGACTCCTAGCACAACCCTTACTTACTTACTTACTTACTTACTTACTTACTTACTTACTTACTTACTTACTTACTTACTTACTTACTTACTTACTTACTTACTTAACTACCTACCTACTTACTTACTTACTTACTTGCTTGCTTGCTTGCTTGCTTGCTTTATCTATCTATCTATCTATCTATCTATCTATCTATCTATCTATCTATCTATCTATCTATCTATCTATCTATCTATCTATCTATCTATCTATCTATCTATCTATCTATCTATCTATCTATCTATCTATCCATCCATCCATCCATCCATCCATCCATCCATCCATCCATCCATCCATCCATCCATCCATCCATCCATCCATCCATCCATCCATCCATCCATCCATCCCCCACCTTTCTCCTTAAAAAGCCCCCAAGGCGCCTTACATCATTGAAGAACAAAACCAAACAATATTTAAAAGCTTAAAAACAGTAAGTATACAAATATGTAAAAAGGATTAAAGCAGTATTATATTAAGAACGGTAAATACAATCAATAATAAACACATACTGAAAGAAAGAACAAAGCCTGCCTGAAGAGAAAGGTCTTTGCCTGCTTACGGAAGGACAGCAAAGAGGGGGTCAGCCTGGCTTCCCATGGGAGGAGGCTCCAGAGTTTGGGAGCGGCAACAGAGAAGGCCCTCTTCTGTGAAGGTGTCGGGACCAAGAGAAAGGCCGTCCCTGATTATCCTAATGCCAGGAAAGTTCATAGAGGGAGGCTCAACATTGGCTTTAAATACAGGAATATTTCGTCAAAGGGATCTCTATGTTATATATGGATCTGTGAAAGGGAGAAGGGAAGGTGGCATGGTTCCAGGATTTCTGGTTCTTATGGTGAAGAAATACCAGTTAATTGCCACATTTTTCCATGCAAAAAATGACACTTTTTCCTAAAATAATTATTTTATATACAAAAGGAAGCAGTCGCTCGGGGGCCTCTTCCTGCCACCATCGCTGCCCAATTGCCTCTTCCAGAGCTCACGGCTTGTCCCCTCTGGTGGCCCCGAGGCAGCAGCAGCAGGAGGTGGAGGTGAAGGAGCATTCACATGCACTTGGGTGCCTCTTGCTGCTGCCTTCCCCACCCACCCGATTACCTCCTCCAGTGCTACTGCCAACTGCCAGGGCTCACCTCCAGCTCGCGTTGCTGCCGCCTTGTCCCCTCCGGTGGTGGAGGCAGGAGGAGGCGGAGGAAAACGAGCAGTCACACGTGCTCAGGCGCCTCTTCCTGCTGCTGCCGCCAGATCACCTCCTCCCACGATCTCCTTAGGGCAGAGGACAAGACAGCGACATGAGCTGGAGGTGAGCCCCAGCAGTCGCACTGGAGGAGGTAATCGGGTGGGCGAAGGAGGCAGCAACAGCAGGAGATGGAGGTGGAGGAGCAGTTGCCCATTAACTGCTCCTCTGCCTTCATCAGGGGTCAAAATTAGGGGGTCATTTTATGCATTCTGGGATCGTATACACGAAAAAATACAGTATATGTCAGGTGGACAGGTAACAACTTCAGGCTGAGCATTGAGCTGAGCTTTATTTCCTGTGTGATCCCTATCCATCTTTCAAAAGACACCTAATAATGGGCTGAAGCTACAGGAAGCTGGAATTCAGGCTGAATATCAGGAAAAACCTCTTAACTGTTAGAGCAGTATAACAAGGGAACCAGTCAAGAGGTGGTGAGCGCTCCAATGCTGGAGGCATTCCAGTGAAGATTGGACCACCATCCATCAGATCTCTTTTGATCTGGATTCCTGCCTTGTGCTGGACTCAGTGGCCTTACAAGCCCCTTCCAACTCACATATTTTATGATACTATGAAAGCAAAAAGAAAAAAGTTACTCCTCCATGTTATTGGAGGAGCAGTCAAGCTGATATACCTCACTGGTTTGGAGCCACTTGCTGCCAAAGTAAAGAGTGGTCATTCAAATGCCCTCTGTGCCTATCAGGAGAGGGACCTGGTGAGATTGCTCAGAGGCACATGATAAGGTCACATCTCTGCCACATGTGTAGCCTTAGGCAAGCTGCACAGTTCCAGAGAGCCGGCAGAAGGAGGGACTAGCAAACCACTTTGGAACTACATTGGTAAATTCTGTGAGGGTCACCATAAGTCAGAAAGGACAGGACAAAAAAATGGTCATTGTTACTGTGATTGATCGTAGCATACTGTCCTGTTCTCAGCACTCATCAAAGACATGTTACATATTTTCTAATATGATGAATAACGATGTATGGAAGTGAGAGCTGGATCATAAAGAAGGCTGACCACCGAAGAACTGGTGCTTTGGAATTGCAGTGCTGGAGGAGGCTCTTGAGAGTCCCCTGGACTGCAAGGAGAACAAACCTATCCATTTTCTGAAGGAAATCAACCCTGAGTGCTCCCTGGAAGGACAGATCCTGAAGCTGAGGCTCCACTACTTTGGCCATCATGAGAAGAGAAGACTCACTGGAAAAAACCTTGATGTTGGGAAAGGGTGAGGGCAAGAGGAGAAGGGGACGACAGAGGACGAGATGGTTGGACAGTGTAACTGAAGCAACAAGCATGAATTTGACCCAACTCCGGGAGGCAGTGGAAGACAGGAGGGCCTGACGTCCTTTGGTCCATGGGGTCACGAAGAGTCGGACACAACTTAATGACTAAACAACAATATGATGAAACTGTTCCTTATGCCCAAGAACTCTCTCTACAGCTAGCCTGACAAGAGGAAACTTATTTCTTCCTTAGCATCTGGAGCTGTAAGTGGGAGGGACTGAAACAAGAACAAACATGTGGAAGGCTATTTATTCCATTATGCAACATTTCCACCCATCATTCAAAGTGGCAGACCAGTCATAAGTTTTCTATCTTACTAGGAGTGAGGCCCATGCAGGCTGACTACTAGAAGTTCAATTACAAACCCCAATTTTGCTGTCTCTTTGCAACTCCAGCACAGAGAGATGCGGAGGCTGCCAAAGAGATGACTCTGAGCTATGTTTGGCTGTGTGGGTCCCTCAGAGTGCAGTCCTGCACTGAAACTACAAGAGCGTTGCTGCTTTTAAAGAAATATCGGATCATAGGAAGTCACCTTATGAGGGATGTGAACCTCACAACCTCTCATTCTGAGAAAGTAACGGGGGAAGGGAGTTTGGGGGAAATCCTCTTTACTCCCTGTGCTGAGATTTCTCTGTATGGGCATTTCTGATTTTTGTTTTAGTATTTCTGTGAGAAATCTCACAGGAAACCTTGAGGGATTCAGAAATCTGCTCATGATTTTTCCTGTAGGCGATGCCAAGCTGCTCACAATTATTGCCAGTCCTGCAGAGAATGGCATCTTTCCCGTGCAGAATTCATCAGGAACAGTCAGAAGAAAAGCCAATCCGTGCAGGATCGTGACACTTCCTGCGCAGGATGGCATCTTTCCTGCACATCATTCACACACAAAGAGAGCAGGAGAAATGCACAGGATCTATTACAATTCTGGGCATATTTTCTTTGCAACATTTCCTGAAATGAGCACCAACTTACACAGGATTTGCCAATTTCCTGGGCAAAGCAAGAGCCGGGAGGGGAGAAAACCAGAGTCTCATTTCAATTTTCATGGGCAACCTGAAAATGTCACTGGTGCAGGAGGACATATACATGGTAGACAACACGATTTGTATGTAAAAGGTTTCAGGTTCCATTCCCAGGTTTACAAGTTAGAGGTCAGAAAAAATTCTTGCCGGAAAACACAGAGAATCCTGGTCGGACAGACTTGACAATACCGGGCTAAAGACATACAGTCTGACACAACTTTGTAGTATATTTGGCTTACTGCAAGATTATCCTATGCTGGAGGAGACTCTTGAGAGCCCCCTGGACTGGAAAGAGAACAAATCTATCCATTTTAAAAGAAATCAACCCTGAGTGCTCACTGGAAGGACAAATCCTGAAGCTGAGGCTCCAATATTTTGGCCATCTCATGAGAAGAGAAGACTCCCTGGAAAAGACCCTGATGTTGGGAAAGAGTGAAGGCAGGAGGAGAAGGGGACGACAGAGGACGAGATGGATGGACAGTGTCATTGAGGCGACCAACATGAATTTGACCCAACTCCAGGAGGCAGTGGAAGACAGGAGGGCCTGGTGTGCTCTGGTCCAGGGGTTCACAAAGAGTCGGACATGACTTAACGACTAAACAACAACAACATTATCCTATAGGCAGGCAAACGTTTTTCTCTCCACTTCTCTTTATTTTCTCTGCTTTCTTTTTCTTTCTTCAAGGAGAAAAAAAAGACTTTGTGCAGCTTACCATATGTTGTTGTGATGTGCTGCCCAGTCACCTCTGACTTACAGTGACCCCATGAATGAGCCATCTCCAAAATGCCCTGTCCTCAACTGCCCTGTCCAGCTCTTGCAAACTCAAGCCTGTGGCTTCCTTTAGGAAGTCAGTCCATCTTGTACGGGGTCTTCCTCTTTTCCTACTGCCTTCCACCTTTCCCAGCATTACTGTCTTTTTCCAGAGAATCCCGTCTTCTCAGTAGGACAGGGTCATTTTGAGCATTTTTGCCTCTGGAGACATACCATACGTAAACAGTGAGCTGCAGTGATCATGGAAGAAGGGAAGTTAGAGAGAACACCCCTGTCTATGCATTTATTTAATGATGGATCAGGAAATTTTGGGATGCTTAGCCCTTCCCTGACCCAAATAAACCACTGCAGCACCACACTCAACATTGGAGACAAGGGTAAACATTTGAAAAGTCTCCAGGATAAAAGCTATTTCAAGTGGTGGTTCTCTTAGGGCCACTTTTTGCTTTCAGAAATGGCATCAAAACACTGTTGCATTAGCCTCTTAAAAAAAGAAAGAAAGAAAGAAAACCCCTTTACAAAATATCTATAAAAACACCCTTGCCCTCCAGCATACTTACTAGCCGTCCAGGTAGCTCCTGTTTCGCTCGTTGCGTTATCATTCCACACTGTGATCTTTCCTGCTGGTGGCCGGACAGCTTTGCGCGGGCTGCCGCCGAAGGTCTACCTCCCGTGTGGGCTTAGGCTGCAGAGTCCGGCAAATGGGATAAGCAAGGGCTTAAGGACGATGGTTTAGCAATACGTAATGGTGGATTAGGGTC
This sequence comes from Pogona vitticeps, assembly GCF_051106095.1. Classification (NCBI taxonomy): domain Eukaryota; kingdom Metazoa; phylum Chordata; class Lepidosauria; order Squamata; family Agamidae; genus Pogona; species Pogona vitticeps. The sequence goes on from NC_135786.1 coordinate 233,800,799, forward strand.
AGCTTTTATATAGGCACTTAGAGAAATTGGCTCAGCAGGAGTTCTAAAAATCCAGATTGCATCTTTAAAAAACAACCAACCCCCCCCCCCCAAAAGGTGGTAACACTTTTATTTCCTTCGATGATTATTCTCCTTTTTTTCCAAACTTTATTTGACCCCATTTTATCATGCAGGAGGTGGAAGCTGGTTGCGGTGTGCTGTGCGAGGAGCTAAACTATCTCCATCCGGTTATGTAACTGACAACACAATATGTTTCCTTAAGGGATGGAGCCGTGGGCTAGATTGCATAATCACCAGTATTTTATCACAAATTATATTTTGCTTTTCCAAGGACTTAAGCGAATGCAGATGATTCGGGTTTTAGCTCACTGCCAGCTAGTGAATACATAGTGATGTCTCTCCCGTTTTATATATTTTTGTATGCTTCACCTTAGCATGCACATTTTAGTATATGATATTATGCCATAGCCACCCTCAAAAAAAGAAACTTTTCCCATCACTGCATGGGAGGGGGGAGCTACAAAAAGTTCAGCTGGAATTACAGAAGTCCTTTCTCGTGTGTATGTGGAGAACATTTGCACCAATTATATATATACATTTATTAATGTATTTCTCTGGCAGAAAGCATTATGAGAAATGCTTACAAAAATGCATTCATTTGGAGAAATGCATAGAAAATACCTGTGCGTTTTTGGGCAGATATTTTGCAGAACATCTCACCAACTGATGCAGAAACAGGACAAGCTATATCTACGATTCCAAAACTTTGAATGCTATAAAATCAAACGGATAACTGATTCTATTTTCAGGATTAGCACTGTCAGCAAACATACCTGTTCCTCTCTTATTAACTCAAATATTTGCAATAAACAGATGTTTACAAAGGGACCAGAAAAAATAAACAATTACATACCCATCATATTAAATTACCAGGGGAGAACTAATGTTGTAGTCTTGTAAGATGCTCATCAAAATTATTATCATTGCAGAGTGCAAAGTGAGTAAAGGGTCTATAAGGCAGTCGGAGACCACATAGAATCATAGAATAATGGAGTTGGAAGAGTCTTATAAGGTCATGGAGTTCAACCCCCTGCTAAGTGCAGAAATCCAAAGCAGATGATGCCATGATACACACAGTGTTCAACAAAGCTGAACACATACAGTATATACCTCTTTTATCTCTTTATTCTGGAACATGCCACTGCACTTTGCAGGGCAAGGATGAAGACGCACCACCTGAGTTGCTGAATTGGTAGGACACGTTCATAAGAAGATTTACAAAGTGGCTAAAGAAACACTTTTTTCCCTTGAAGTGTTGAGCATTCAAATGCCTTCTTTGATAGACTTTAACCGTGTTCAAGTATTTTTAAAAGGTCAATTTGCAAGAATTGGCAGGGGAGAATTGTATTCCACATGTTGAAAGGCTGTCTGAACAGTCATTCTATGCTCCTTGACGGAGTCACTGTGTATGATCCACAGCCCGGATGGTTCAGTGTCCACCGTCAGGTAGAATGACTCTACCAGTAGCAGAAACTGGCCCTCTTTAGACGGTCTCTCTCATTAGGGAGACAATGACAGACTATGAAGGATGATGAGCATTCACTCCCTGCTCACTCTTTCCATGCCCAGCTAGGACTCCACTTTTTGTTGTTGTTTGTTGTTTAGTCCTTAAGTCATGGCCGACTCCTCATGATCCCATGGACCAGAGCATGCCAGGCCCTCCTCTCTTCCACTGCCTCCCGGTCAAAGTCATGTTGGTCACTTCAATGACCCTGTCCAACCACCTTGTCCTCTGTTATCCCCTTCTCTTGCCTTCACACTTTCCCAGCATCAGGGTCTTTTCCACTTTTTTAGTCATTGGCAAATCACAATTTCGTTGTTTGGATCCACTGTATGTCCGAGTAGACATCCCTAGTATTTCAGAATTAAGTTTTACTTCCTCCTCAGGTTCATGGCACCTCATAAGGTGGTCCCACAATGATTAGCACCATTCATCCTTCAAATACCAAAACAGGTGGTCATCAGACATAACCAGGAATGACATAGCAAATGCATACATAGTAAGACATAATATCAGAACTGTATCATGAGACCATCTATCATCGTCCATCCTTCCAATACCAAACCTATTACAGTGGCACCTCGGTTTACAAATTTAATGCATTCTCCAGGACATTTTGTATTGCGAAAAATTCATAAACCGAAAATACGTATTACCATAGGAGCGCGTCCACGGGAGCGGTGCTATAAACCTCCCAGGCGCAATGCATCCTGGGGAAACTTGCTCCATATTGTGAAAAAATTCATAAACAGAGCCATTATTTTCAATGAATTTTCCTTCGTAAACCAACAATTACATTAACTGAGGCACTCGTAAACAGAGGTACGCCTGTATATCCTGTGCATCTCAGTATGAGAATGGGACCCCACAAAAACCCACACAATTCCTTTCATCTAAATTAACCCCTTAAGTACTCCAGATATCCATCCATACATATGTGCATATTATTGAATTTAGAACTCCTACAGCTAATGCAACAGCCAATTCCTGGGATGAACAGACTAGCAATACAGCAGAAAGTGGAGGGAAATTAACAGAAGTGATAATAGCAGGGATTAAAGTATCTCCCTGAAAGGGCACATTTTCACCTAGGAAATAATGTGATGCCCTGTGGATAATTTTCATCAGAGGCACAAAACCCATCTCTGTGCTTTCAGAAGAGTTCCAGTGGTAATAACAACAGCAGTGTTCCTAATAGCTAAATCATGGCTTTCCATTCAGCGGCAGCAGAACTACCCAAAAATCACTAGAGTTGAGGCCTCATCATGAGCTATTTAGCCTGACCCAGTGGGGGCTTTGGAACAGCCTGCTGAGAGCAAAGGTTGCTAGCTCTCTGAGCAGGAGAGAGCAAAGCCACTGTGTTACAAACAGGAAGCACAGTGTCGCTTCTTCAATGATCAGATCACACTTTCTCAGGTCAGCTCTGTCCATCCTGGATGTGAACCAGGCTTATTTGTGTTCAGGGACATTCCCCACTCTTTTCTGAGAGTTTTTGGTATATTAAGAACAGGAAAGCAAACAGTAGAACAAAATGTGGGGTTTTTTTTAAAAAAAATTGACATATATGAACAAAACCAAGAGAGAAACACCAGGCTCTGAGTACTTATAATTATTAAATTAATTTTCAACATATATTGGAAAATCGATGATTCCTTTATCAGGGTAGTCGATAACCACTTTGTGAACTCCAGACGTGATTGACAGCAACAGTAGACTGCCAATCTTTGGCTGATTTACACAAGAGGAGAGAAAAACCTGCATGCATTTACACTGCTGGAATATTGACATGGCAAACATACACCTAGAATACTGAGTGAGGTCAGCACATTTCTAGATAATGAAGATTTCAAAACCGAAATGGTGCCCCATCATGAACAAAAGTTATCTGGTGTTCGTGATTCAGATTATTAACATTTCAAAACATTTAAATGCATAGAGGCAACAATCCCTAGATATTGAAAATGAAAAACTAAAGAGCAATGAACACATAATGAAATTAAACTTGCCAGTCCAGATAAAAATCAGAAATGAATTAAATAAATTCAAATATTCCTAATTCCTAAAAAAAATTAATTCCTAGACAAACAAGTATATCCATGGTTGTATACTAAAAGGTAAAGGTTCCCCTTGACAATTTTTGTCCAGTCATGTTCGACTCTAGGGGGCGGTGCTCATCCCCGTTTCCAAGCCATAGAGCCAACGTTTTGTCTGAAGACAATCTTCCATGGTCACATGGCCAGTGCAATTTAGACACGGAACGCTGTTACCTTCCCACCGAGGTGGTCCCTATTAATCTACTCACATTTGCATGCTTTCGAACTGCTAGGTTGGCGGGAGCTGGGACAAGCGATGGGCACTCACTCCATCGCATGGATTCGATCTTACAACTGCTTGGTCTTCTGACCCTGAAGCACAGGCTTCTGCGGTTTAGCCCGCAGCGCCACCACGTCCCTATTGTATACTAAAAACCATGATATATATAGAAAAACAATCATCCTTTCCAAACTAGTGTGTGATTCCATTCAATTTAATACATGCCTGATAGTAATACGGCATGACCAATCATCTTCAGTGTGCAAAACAATGCACATAATCCAGTGGTGGGATTCAAATAAATTAACAACAGGTTCTATGACCTAATGACAAATAAATAAATAAATAAATAAATAAATAAATAAATAAATAAATAAATAAATAAATAAATAAATAAATGCCCAGGACAGTGTGATCCGATGAGGGTTTCTTCCACAGTGGTCTCCCAGCGGTATGTGCAAACAGTGTATCTGTTTGGGCATACCGCTGCTGTTACCCTCACCATGGGCATGTGCCAAACACACACACACACAAACGCACACCTCACAGTGGGTGCTTATGATCAAGTTTGACAGAGAACTGACACATCTCTCCTTCCTTTTAATTCCCATTTCGCCCTATAGCTCACCAGCAAAAATTGCTTCCCTCCCCTTTCCTGCTCCTGAAATGACTGATAGCCCTACTTGTTGTTACCTGGAGGCCGCCTTTATGCACCTGTTGTGGAGTTATTCCCCCCCCCGCTTCCTTCTGGCTTATAAGGTATGGTCTCTTTTCAATCTGTCACCACTCCACCTCAACCCCACCACCTCAATCGGTCCTTCAGTTACTGACTCCTCTGAGGTCTCCTCCTCCTCCATCTTTCCCCTCCACCCCGTACCCACTGCTTCTCCTCACCAGTCGCTTTGAGGGGTGTTGGTGTTGGTGGAGGCGCTGGTGGTGATTATGGCTTCCCTCAGAGCCCTGGCAGGCGCCACCTCCCCCACTCACCCTCAGCGGCCGCTTCCGAGAGAAGAGTTTCGATTCCCCTTATCTATTGATATGTTTGTGTGTTTTCCTTTCTTGGACCTGGATATATGGCCTTCAAGAATAGTAAATCTTACTAGTGTTAAAATACTGATAGCTGTCGTGGTCCTTCTAACAGAGTGGGCCATCTGGGTGCCATTTGTCTCCCGAAATTGTCAGTTTTGGGGCAGGAGGAAAAGTTCTTTGTTATTCTAAATGAGGCTTGGAGGTTTGATCTCTTTGTGGTGTGACTGACTTTTCTATTGCACACCTTGCTTGCATGGATCAGTGAGACCGTCACCAGTTCATGCATTGGATATTCTCTCAGATTTTTTTTAAAAAAAACTATTTCTAGGCAAAGCAACAGTCTTATGTGGTACCTTTAACTTGAAAAAAATCATAGTAAAACGAGGATGGTTGGGTGTTTGACTGAAGCGGTCTCACTCCAAAACTTTTTCCCTCTGTGTCCTGCCCTCATGCCTTGTCAATCACCCCCCCTCAAGGAGTCATCCTCCCCCCCCTTTCCCCCCAGTGATGCCTCTGCTCTTTCCAGGGCTCTATCTCTCTCACCCCCACCCCATCTCAGATGGCTCAGTGTGGCACGGGAAGGGAGGCAGCTAATTGTGCCCCCTTCCCCCCCGCTCGTCGCTGGTCACCTGGCCCCTCCTCCTTCATTCTCAGGCCAGCAAACGGTTCTACGAACCAATAGTACATTTAGGAACCGGTTCTATAGAATAGGTGCGAACCTGCTGAATCCCATCTCTGACATAATCCTACCATGACTCATTATGCATGCATGGGTTTAATTGCAGCTGCTGCAGCTGCTATGAAACACCAGTCTGACATTGGCCATGTATTCAGTCATGCATATGGTAGCATGTATAGAAGCAACCTGGAGCCTCATCCATTAGCTGCAATTAGCTGTGGCAATTTCCATTCTTCCTTTTGTGCGTTCATAAAGCCCCAGTGGGATTCTGCCCTATGTGTCTGGTTAGTTTTGTTTCCAGTGCCTTTCCAAAGTTTTCCTCTATGAATACATACAGTCAGTTGTGGCAATTTTTCACTATAAATGTGCTTTGTTAATAATTTAGCATTTGTTTGAATAGTGAGTAACTGGGGTTGGTTCACAGTTATATGTGGGATGTGTGCCAGGAGTGGAAGCTAAGACAGTGGAGAAGTGTAAAAGAATGTTCATGAATGGAAAAGTGAGCGCTTTTTTTTTTATTTGTATGGCTCCCCACTAGAAATGTTCTCTTTTGTATATAAGTGTGTGAAAGGTACAGAAAGATTTTAATCAGTCAGTGCTGTTAGTGCTGTCAGAGTTTGGAAGCTAAAATTAGACCAGTCTGTTTCTGAAGAGGTTGTCAATAGAGGTGGGCATGAATTTAAAAACAAATCACCAAATTCATTCAAGAAATTGCTAATTCATTGATTCATATTTGTATATGTCAATGCCCCCAACGAATACAAATCATTGAATTTTTAGCAATTTTTGATTTGTTGATTCATTGGGCTATTAAATAGCCCCCAAGCACCTAGAGACACCAAAATTGCAGAGATGTTTTCCCCAGCTCTCTCTACAGTCCTTCCTTGGTGAAGTTTGGGCTTCAGACAACTGAGAGAACTGAGAGAAACCAAGATCTCAAAAAAATGTCCCCTGACTCTCCTCTACAAAACCTTCCAAGTTTGGTGACGATTGGTTTTCAGATGTTCATACACTCATGAATTAGGTCCCCCAAGGAAAAAGTCCTTTAGCAGCTGGCTTGGGAAAACCCAATCTTTACCAAACTGGGAGATATTGTAATGGAGTGTCAAGGGAAGCTTCTCTGTGATTTTGGTGTCTCTAGGTGCCGCCCAGGTGCTGGATCGGGGCCCGGAGGCTCCCCTGGGGACCCTCCGCCTGCCCGCCCCCCCACCGGCCAGGGACCCCCACCCCCCAGTGGGGCCCTTGGGGAAGGAGAGGACGCGCTCCTCCCTGCCTCTCCTTTGCCACCCCCTTCGAAATAAAAGGCTCCTTTCTCTCCCCGTGGGTCCGAATCGGCCGCTCCCAACGAGGAGCCTCCAAAGCCAGGAGCAGCCCCCCCCCGAAGGTGAGAAAGCCCCTCCTGGAAAGCCTCGCGCGCCCCTGGAGCGCCACCCGGGGTGAAGAAGATGCGCCTGCCCGCGCCCCCTGCGTCTTTTCCGGGGCCTTTTTCCATCGGCTCCCGGCACGCACCGCCACCGCCGTCGGCTCTTCCCAGGAAGAGCTGCAGGGCAAACGCTCGAGAAATAATATTTGCAACACATGGATACTCATTAGAAAGTTTTGTTGCAAAGTGGAGCAAACCGTAACTTTTCTCCCCCCCCCTTAAAGGTTTATATATAGAATTTATTTATTTTCAACTTGTGTTGTTGCTAAATGCAAACAAAACCCTGTTGTAGGTCAGGAATAGAAACAACACAACTTTGTTTCAATTCCTCCCCTGGTGGTAAACAGGGGGGGGAAAATAGCTGATTTTCTTTTCAGGGTTGAGTTTACCCCATTTCAAAGGCCTGCCTTTTTCAGTGGGCTTGGCTCTTCTGGGGAAGGTGGGGAGGAGGCGAGCCCCTCTCAGAAGGGCAGGGAAGGGGAGATTGTAGAAGGAAGCCGCTTCCCTCTGTGCTTGGAAAAGTCCCAAAGTCATTAAAAAAAAGGTGGGGATCTTCCCAGAGTCAGCTTCTCCTGCAGACCATCTGGCCATCTTGGCCCCCGACCATCTTTCTCTCTCCTCTTTCCAAAACCCTGCAGAAAACCAAAGAAAACCCGTAGAAAACCGTGGAGAAAAGAGAATCCAAGAGCTGGTCTGTCTCCCTAGCTGAAAATTGAGTTTAGGCTCAAACCTAAAAGGTGGGGGCAGAAAGGACTGGAGAGGAGCAGAAAAAACAGGACCGGGGTTTTACTCTCTGTTCCCACCCAGTTCTCCGTAGAGTGTTCAGAGGCTGCAGCATGAATGAGAATCAACCACCAAGAGGGAACTCAAGCGTCCTGTTCGGGGGACAGAACAGGAGAAGACATAAATGTCATCAGGGAGTCCATCTAGGAGAAGGAAAACTCCGATTTCAAACCTCCACTGCCTTGTGGCTCTATCCACGCATGGAAAAGGCTTCAGGAGACAACCTAAAGCAAAATCCGGAGCTGGAGTCCCGAAGGCAGTTCATGTCGTTCTGCCAACTCCTGCGACGTCGCTGGAACCAGTTGTATTGGCTCTTGCCTTTCCATGGGACTATTTCAGTGACATGGAGAGGGGGGATCTGCTGTTTGGGTAACAGCCTATCCTCCGTATTACTTTACCCAGGCTTCGTGCTCTGGAGAGGACACTCCTCGATTCAGAGCCTGTTACCATAGTCTCTCGAGACTGAAGGATGCCTATGAGGTGCCTGGGGGGGAGGGATATATCTGGGGAGGGCTCTTTGTGGGTGTACAACTTGGACATTTGAAACCCAGTCTTCACTTGGAGGGATTGTACAGGTGAGTCTGTGGAAGCTTCCCTGCCAATTTGGTACCCCCTAGATGTTTATAGAATTTTAAAATAAAAAAGGGAATTGACTTGATTTGTCAATTAATCAGAAAAAAAGTAAATTCATAATCCATTATTAGTTGACCATGATGTATCCAGAAGACAGTTTTGGAAGATAAAAATAAATTTATTTTATCTTCCAAAACTGTCTTTTGGATACATCATGGTCAACTAATAATGGATTATGAATTTACTTTTTTTCTGATTAAATGACAAGTATTGTATTTTAAAGCCAGTCTATCTATCTATCTATCTATCTGTCTGTCTGTCTGTCTATCTATCTATCTATCTATCTATCTATCTATCTATCTATCTATCTATCTATCTATCTATCTATCTATCTATCTATCTATCTGTCCGTCCGTCCGTCCGTCCGTCCGTCCGTCCGTCCGTCCGTCCGTCCATCCGTCAGGGCAGAAAATGTTCAAAATTATAAAGAGAAATAAAGATTTAGGAGTATATACTGTAAAAACCGACAGCTTGAAGCATTTTTCCACTTGTTAGTGGAAAAATGTTTTTTCAACCTGTTCATTGAACTTTTTTTATTTCTTTGTTTCCTTTCTTTAAAAAAGAGATAAGACTCTTGTGGCGTAGAAGCCTTCCTTACGGTTTTATAGTTAGCATTCCTAAGGTACATATACTGCTGGTTTATGTTGTGACACCAGGTTATGTAGGGTCAAAAGTAAACCAACTTCTGCTGTAATTCACCATGAACATTTTTATGTCTGAAAAGTTGGCCATTAACTGAAGCAAAGCTATAGCCTCAGTGCAAAACAAAACAATGTCTGTGTACCTTAGTTGGTAATAGAGATTTTATTTTATTTTTTAAAAAAAAAAATCCAAAATGGCAAGGTTTACTTTGGAAATTACAATAGAATAATTAAAAACAGGTAAAACATGTGGTGCTGGAGTAGACTCTTGAGAGTCCCCTGGATTGCAAAGAGAACAAACCCATCCACTTTGAAGGAAATCAACCCTGAGTGCTCACTGGAAGGACAGATCCTGAAGCTGAGACTCCAGTACTTTGGCCATCTCGTGAGAAGAGAAGACTCCCTGGAAAAGACCCTGATGTTGGGAAAGTGTGAAGGCAAGAGGAGAAGGGGACGACAGAGGACGAGATGGTTGGACAGTGTCATCGAAGCGACCAACATGAATTTGATCCAACTTCGGGAGGCAGTGGAAGACAGGAGGGCCTGACATGCTTTGGTCCATGGGGTCACGAAGAGTCGGACACGACTTAACGACTAAACAACAAAAACCATTAAAAGCTATCTTAACTTTAAAATGGCATTCAGGGACTCAGTCATGATTGTTAAAAGTGGGTCTTCAGCTGTCAATGAAAGATAGAAGGGACCTCCAGAAGGACAGCCTTCCATAACCTGGGAGTTGCCACAGAGAAGGTCCAGCTTCATGTCCCCATCAAGTGTACTTGCAATGGCAATGGGACCTAAAGGTGGGTCTCCTCTGACGAGCTTATGCCAAAAACGATCATATGGGGAGATAGGGTCCTTTAGGCAGCCAGGACTCAATCCATTTAGGGAAAGCCTTGACCAGCACAATTACCTATTCTGATCTATTTAGTGATGGCATGCAAATGTGATGATAAGTAAATAAGAAATGGAAGCAAACTGAAGAGGAAAAGAATTCCAAAGAATAATAACTGTGTGCAATGAATTTAAATCAGTGGTTTAACACTGATCTTGAGAGATGCACTTAACCAGCCCAGTTCTAAGCAGCCCTGTGGTGTAGTGGTTAAATTACAGTAAGGTAAAGGTAAAGGTTCCCCTTGACATTTAGTCCAGTCATGTCCGACTCTAGGGAGCGGTGCTTATCCCAGTCTCCAAGCCATAGACACAGTGTTTATCCATAGACAGTTTCTGTAGTCACGTGGTCAGCGCAACTAGACGCGGAACACCGTTACCTTCCCACCGTGGTGATATCTATTTATCTACTCACATTTTTTAGTAAAGGTAAAGGTTCCCCTTGACATTTTAGTCAGTCGTGTTCGACTCTAGGGGGCAGTTCTCATCCCCGTTTCCAAGCCGTAGTGCCTGTCCGAAGACAGTTTCCGTTGTCACGTGGCCAGTGCGACTTAGATTCGGAACGCTGTTTTACCTTCCCACCGAGATGGTACCTATTTATCTACTCACATTTACATGCTTTCGAACTGATAGGTTGGCAAGGAGCTGGGACAAAGCGACGGGAGCTTACTCGGTCATGTGGATTCGATCTTACAACTGCTGATCTTCTGACCCTGCAGCACAGAAAGGCTTCTGCAATTTAGCCCGCAGCGCCACCACGTCCCCCACTCATATTTTTACATGCTTTCGAACTGATAGGTTGGCGAGGAGCTGGGACAAAGCGACGGGAGCTCACTCCATCGCATGGATTCGATCTTACAATGGCTGGTCTTCCGATCTTGCAGCACAGAGGCAGTTTAACCCGCAGCGCCACCATGTCGCTTTAAATTACAGTACTGTAGCCCAAACTGTGCTCACAACTCAGCTTCAATCTGATTTAGCTGGCTCAAGGTTCACTCAGCCTTCTATACTTCTGACGTTAGTAAATTGAGTACCCAACTTGCGGGTGGGTTGTTTGTGCAATGTGTAGCCTGCAAAATTAGCTTGTAATCCACCCAGCAGCAAGTTTTTTTCCTCTAGTACAGTGGTCCCCCAACCTTGGGCCTCCAGTTGTTCTTGGACTTCAACTCCCAGAAATCCTAGCCAGCAGAGGTGGTGGTGAAGGCTTCTGGAAGTTGTGGTCCAAGAACATCTGGAGGCCCAAGGTTGGGGACCACTGCTCTAATACATACATAGGCACAGAGTACAACAGCCTTACAATGCGTAGAAATGAAAGATAAAGAGAAGAGAGAAAAGACAGACAGTCACCATGGCCTTTAAAGGCAGAACTCTCTGAGGTGTCTGTGTTCGAAAGCAGGCTTTAACAAAGAGGATTATGGTACCAATAGTCAAAACTGGGAGGCACACCAGGGCCATGATCATGAACAGATACAATATGCAGCTAGACATTTCCGATTCCTCCAAAACACAAGGGAGACAGTGAATTACAGGGGGAAAAAGGAAGGAGAGGATCCACACCACAACAGACACGTCTGCTAGCTGATGGTACCAAGGACAGATTGGAAACAAGACAGATCAGAGGTACTGGCAAGTCTTTGACTCTGAGTCCCAAATCTGAGTCCCTATTAAAAACAAGCTCCCCCCCCCCAGAAAAAAGGAAGGGGGTTGGTGTGTTCTGACTCATGAGTTGAATCCAATTCATTTGGAGGGGGGAACCCAAGTCAAGTCTGAGTCGAGTCACCGTGCGATTTACATCTGACTTGATAGCAAGTCCCAGGACTCAAGTCCTCACCTCTATTAAGTGCTAATGTGAGCAACAGAATTTCACAGCAGTGTCTGTGAAAGCCACTGTGCTGTGTTGACTCCCTGGGATATGAGAGATCCATCTCAAGGATGGATGGTTTCCATCCTTGAGACCACAGATGTTTTTGGACTAAACCTTCCAGAAGCCTTCACTGCCAGTCCAAGACACTGGGGGGAAAATGAATTGAGTCCACGTTGACTCACCGGTGTCTGATTTGAAGGCAAGTACAATGACCTGAGTCCCCATTCCTAAGAAGGGACCTCCTGAGGGACAGCCTTCCATAGTCCTTCCAGTTATCACAGAGAAGGTGCTGTCAGTGCTATCAGTGCTTCATCGTCGTCTAGTCGTGTCTGACTCTTCATGACCCCATGGACCAGAGCACGCCAGGCCCTCCTATCTTCCACTGCTTCCCGTAGTTGTGTCAAATTCATCTTGGTTGCTTCAATGACACTGTCCAGCCATCTCATCCTCTGTCGTCCCCTTCTCCTGTTTCCTTCATACTTTCTCAACATCAGGGGCTTTTCCAGGGAGTCTTCTCTTCTCATGAGATGGCCAAAGTACTGGCGCCTCATCTTCAGGATCTGCCCTTCCAGTGAGCACTCAGGGATGATTTCCTTTAGAATTGATAGGTTTGTTCTCCTTGCAGTCCAGGGGACTCTCAAGAGCCTCCTCCAGCACCACAATTCAAAGGCATCAATTCTTCGGCGGTCAGCTTTCTTTATGGTTCAGCTCTCACTTCCATACATCACGACAGGGAACACCATAGCTTTGACTATTCGGACTTTTGTTGGCAAGATGATGTCTCTGCTTTTTAAGATATTGTCATTGCTTTATCATCGCTTTCCTCCCAAGAAGCAGGTGTCTTTTAATTTCGTGGCTGCTGTCTCCATCTGCAGTAATCATGGAGCCCAAGAAAGTAAAATCTGTCACTGCCTCCATATCTTCCCCTTCAATTTCCCAGGAGGTGATGGGACCAGTGGCCATGATCTTAGTTTTTTTGATGTTGAGTTTCAGGCCGTTTTTTGCACTCTCCTCTTTCACCCTCATTTCAAGGTTCTTTAATTCCTCCTCACTTTCTGCCATCAGAGTGGTATCATCTGCATATCGGAGGTTGTTGATATTTCTTGTTGATATTTCTTCCGGCAATCTTAATTCCGGCTTGGGATTCCTCCAGTCCAGCCTTTCGCATGATGTATTCTGCATATAAGTTAAATAAGCCGGGGGACAATATATCAGTGCTTATGGCCCATCTATCTGAGGTTTGGGGAGGTGCGGGGGTTTACTTTGAAATAGATGTGCACCGTATTACTTGGTTAATCTACTTTGTCATTTTGAAGATGCTTGCAAGATTCAATGTTCAGCTCTAAGGCCAAGGTCAAAGCCACAGCCTTTTTACAAAATCTGAAAATACACTTAGTATCCGAGAGGTGAAACTCACATGGCAGAAGGATGCGTAATTACTTCTCATGGGTAATATACGGCACGCATTCGCTGAGATTCACTTTGTGGGGTTGCTATTGAACCGCCTCTGCCTTTGAGAGACAAATTAGATGAGATGCCACTCTGACTGTACTCCAGATCTCTATCAGCATCACCTTTTGACATGTTACTTTATTCTTTCAAAAGAAGAGAGAAACGGCTTCTTCCCCATTTGACACTGAAAGTTCTCCTACAGATGCATAATGGATGTGGCTTAATGATAATTTTCTTCTCATTTATAGAAAAGCGTCCGATCATCTTCTAGTGCGCCTACTGCTGTGGCAAGGAATGTCAGCAAAATTATGTTGAATGTGTTTGTTGAATTGATCATCAGTTAGCTAATGCTTTGCCCATTAAGTAAAGTGCATGGTGATGATCACAGGAGTAAAGCCTATTCAGCTGTGTGCTGAAAATGAATTATGCTGGAGTGTCAATGCAGTTGCTTACCTGCGAAACGCTGTTTGAATCCATTTTTTTTTCCATTCAGCAATGAGGTAGGGACAAGCCAACCTGTCCATTTCTGATACTTGTCACTTTTGTATGCTTTTGCCTGTGTCTGTTCCTATTTCTGCAGCATTCTAATTCACTAGACACAGCTTTTTGTGTTGCTCAGAAAGAACCATGTCAAACCTGCCTGTTGCATAGAACTTAGAGATGTGCAACCTTAACACATAAAAGAGGTGACAACCCTCATTCAGTGCAGACAAGGTTTTATCCAAAAGGATTAAATTCAGACTTCTAAGATCTCAGAATTCAACGACCCAGGTCTGGATGAGCAAATCTGACAGTGACAGTTGCACCCAATCTGACTTTTTAAATGCAATCCAAAACTGAATGTATGCCATTTGCAGTTGTTGGTAAATTTTTATAAAAATCAACCGTAATGAAGTCCCCACTGTTTCTTTTCTACCACATCAGTTTCAATGATGGATGTGTACTGTCTTTGGACAACTGGGTCAGAACAAAGAGTCCAGAGGCCTTAGTGAGGCAGAGTAACACACCCACGGATCCCCCAAATTAAATCCAACGTATCTTAGTCAGAGCCAAGGAAAGAGAAAGAAGAACATTGTTGATGGCAAGACGATTTGGTGAGTATATGATTTAGAGAATGAAATGAAACTCCAAAGGCAACAGAGAGTCTTGGAAATGAACCTTCCATGACTTTCCTGCTGCAGAGCCATTGATGTGGACTTCAGAGTCTACAATGCATCACAACTAATTTCAGATCCAGGAAAGTGGTGGAGGAGGAGGAGGAGAGAAGAAGAACAACAGCAAAGGTAGAGAAATACAGACTCTCCACCCTTCCCTTTTAAGAACTGTGGCGGAATGCCCACATCACTCCTGTCCATCATATGAAGATAAGCATAGGAGCCTATAATAGGACAGGAGGGGCAGAGTTAAAGTGACAGAGAGAAAGGGAGAAAGAGAGGGAATGGAAAATGAGAGAGTTTGGACTTTGAATTGAGATAGTTAAGACAGAGATTGAAAAGTTGGAGGAAAGAGTTAAAAGGAATAGAGAATAAATAGACGGTCGGTCAAAGAATATGGTTAAGGTGGTTATTGTGAATAAAAGCACATACAAGCTGACGTGTAATTAAATCCAATTTAATAAATGATCCTCAACAACTGTGATTTACATCTGTGATTTACATAACAACTAAAAGATCGATAAACCTATTGTATTCGATATGTATCTCAGGCAGCACGTGTCTGAGATGCATATATTTGATATAGTGTGGACTACATCCACTGGTGGCAGCGTAAAAAGAGGAAATGCATTGAGAGGGTGGACCCGAGTTTGGGGAGAGCAAACAATGGACACTGGGAGGATGCAACAAGAACCAAACCAAAGAGGCCTATTGTCCTTTTTAACTGCTCATGCCCAATCTGGCCCAAGACTCCTCAGAAGGAGGGGAGGAGAAGGATCCAGACCAACCAGAGGAGAAAGGAGGAGGAGGAGGGAGGTGAGCAAGAAAAAGGTCAGACCTCCTCCCCCACACCAGTGAGTGGTCTTTGATCAAGGTGTTGGAGCAAAAAATGCTTAGCTAGCAGGCGCTGCCCCGGGAGATTTATTTATTTATTTATTTATTTATTTATTTATTTATTTATTTATTTATTTATTTATTTATTTATTTACTTACTTACTTACTTACTTACTTACTTACTTACTTACTTACTTACTTACTTATTTATTTATTTATTTATTTGATTTATACCCCACCCATCTGGTATATTTTACCACTCTGGGCGGCTAACAACAACACATATACAATTAAAATAATATAAATCCAATTAACATCATTGATAGTAAAACATTCCAAAAGATAATAAGTGATAAATAATAAAAGAAAGAAAGCCCTGGATGTAAAGCCATGTTTTTAGTTGAATTTTAAATGTAACCAGCCTAGGGGCCGTGCGAATCTCAGGGAGATTGTTCCAGAGGCGAGGAGCCACTGCCGAGAAGGCCCGGTTTCGAGTCTTTTCCCTCCGGACCTCCCTCGGGGTCAGGCTCCTCAGCCTCACCTCCTGGCTCGCACGGGTGGTCTGGTAGATCTCAGTGGGAGCAGGCGTTCCGCCAAGTATCGAGGTCCCAAAGACAACCAAAGTGGTGAAGAGTTCAGCTCAAACCCTATAAAAGGGTTACCTCAGTCAGAGTTCCTTTGTAAGGAACGATGGTTGTATCTGCTACCAGTTCCGGCTCCCTGCTAATTCAGATCTCCTTGGACCTTGACCCAGCATGTGTTGACTCTGTTTGTTCCCCTCTGTAAGTGATTGACTTGCCACTTTGGGACTCTGATTAACCCTGTCTGTTCTCATGGACAAGAATGGGGTTTTCCTGAAGAATTACAAACTGCTCAACCTTGGCAAAGATGCAGATAAAACTTGGAGTGAAGTGTCTATGAAAGGACAAAGGTCCGGCGTGCATGTCCCCAGGCCCTCCATGGGTAAGGGGAATCTAAGGGCCCCCTGAAGGATGTTATCATGGCACAGGGCAATGGCTTCTGTTGCAACCATACAAACCTTTATGGACAAACGATTTACTTTCAGGCTTCTTAGTCTTGGTTTCATGAGGACTTTCTCCAATCTTTATAGTCCCAACAGGGTGGTTTCCCTTCACCCTCTTTCCTCCCTCAAGTCCACAGGGCATTCATTTCGGTGGTTTGGGTTCAAAGTCAACATTAGGGTAGCCTCCCACTTAGTCCTGCCTGGCAACCTGACCCCCCAACATATGCCCACAGCTCTTCTTGGGTTTGCAGTTTCCACTCCAGTTGCTGGAGTGTCTTAAACCAGTGGTTCTTAACCTTTGTTACTCGGATGTTTTTGAACTGCAACTCCCAGAAACCCCAGCCAGCACAGTTGGTGGTGAAGGCTTCTGGGAGTTGCAGTCCAAAACTCCTGAGTAACCCAAGGTTAAGAACCAGTGTCTTAAACTGCTGACACCAGCATAGACATTGGGTCAGCATGGGAGGCGACAGAGGACCTCTGATGGCTTGGGCACTGAACCTCATGTCTGGTTCCTCAGGCATGAGCTGATCCAGGAATCAGAAGCTGAAACAGAACTTCCAGGCACTGGCGACTGAGGCTGGGGCCGGGCAGTCAGAAAAGTAACCAAAGTAGGAGGGCAGGACTTGAATTTAGGGGTCCTCCACCTGATTTGGTGCATTGATCCCCTCCTCACTGCTGCTCTCTTCCTTGCCATTCTTGTTCTCTTCCTCAGCCTCTTTTTCTGGCACTGGCCAGGTGTAACCATATCTCCACCCTATGCCTGTCTAGATGCAGCCTGCCCCATGAGCGCCACCTCCTTCAGAGGTTCAAGCTTCTACTGGTAGAGCTCAGTCTACGTGAGTGAGTCTGACCAACTTAGAAGTGGCAGTGAGGTCTCCAGCTTCTCCCCGCATAGGCTGAGATCCATGGGATGCATGGAGGATGCCACAGTTGACCCTTGCTCTGCCTTCTCACAGCAGATCAAAGCAACCTATAAGAGTCATGTGGCAACCCCAGACCTACTGGAGTATGCCACCATGTAATTATGCTGCCACCAACCATTCCCTGTAAGGAGTCACACAGACCAGGAATGGATTTTACTAAATAAAAGAACAAGGTTTATTGAAATAACAAACAGGGTAAATAAAAGAATCAGGTAAATAGGATAATGTAACGTGGCATAGCCCCAAACATACACATATAACAGATTGGTTCCCACAGAACCCTTTAAGGTAACGCACAGACCCTGAACCTATCAGTTCTGGCTACCTAGAAAGAAACCTGAACCTATCAGGTATGTACTAACTGACACACAGTTGTACCCAGTCTGACACACAGACTCCAACTCCCCTTCTCCACACAGGCTCCAAATATATATACAGTACAGCTCCTCCCCCCTGATGTCCCGCCTTCCACTCCCCATAGGATGGAACTTTCCCTCCAAACCCATGACAGACAGGTACAGTGGTGCCTCGCTTAACGTTTGCTTCGTTTATCGTTTTTTTCGCTTAACGTTTATTTTTTCAGAGGCAGATTGTGCTTCGTATAACATTTTTCCCTATGGGCGATTTTCGCATAGCGTTTTTGGGACCATGCTTCGCTTAAAGTTTTTGGTTTTAGGTCCCCTGCTTCGCTTAACGTTTTTTTTGTTTTCAATTTAAAAAGTGTCTTAGAAGGGTCCAAAATGGTTCTAAATGCTTGGATTCGTTAGAGGGCCCCTTAAGTCATGTGCAAACCTGATTTGGCTTTGATCTGACGTTTCGTTAATTTTTTGTGAATTTTTGTTTTTTGGCCCATAGGAACCAATGGACCTGTCAAAATCTGACAGCTCCATGCTTTCCTATGGGGGAGAAAACAATTTACAAAAAATTAACGAAAGTTCAGATCAAAGCCAAATCAGGTTTGCACACAACTTAGGGGGTCCTCTAACGAACCCAAGAATTTAGAACAGTTGCTGAGTCTTCATTAATTTTTTGTGAATTTTTTCTTCCCCCATAGGAAATAATGGAGCTGTCAGATTTTGACAGCTGTCAAAAGTTGGGGGGAAAAAATTCACCATTAATTAACGAAAAGTCAGATCAAAGCCAAATTAACTTTTGCATCCGTTTTAGAGGGTGCAGAAGCTAATCCAAGCATTTAAAACCATTTTTGACCCTTTTATGACACACTTAATTTTGCAAAAATTGACTTTGCAAAGCCATTGAAACCTATTGAGTCAGCTACAATACATTCCAATGGAGGATACATTGTATCGTTTAACGATGTTTCCTATGGGTTTTTTCGCTTAAGGACGGCAATCCGTGCCTATTGGAACGGATTAACCAGTTTCCAATGCATCTCTATGGGAAATGGTGTTTCGCATAAAGTTTTTTTCGCATAAGGTTTTTTTTTTTGGAACCAATTAAAAACGTTATGCGAGGCACCACTGTACCATCAGTGCTGTATGTGACACCTCCCCTCTTTATAAGTTGTTTTGCAGGGGGAAAGCTAAAGTGCTTTTCTCCAAAAAAACAACCAGGATCACAACACAAAACAGTTATACATTATAATACAATACCATACTTACTCACTCTAGGTCAAACATCTCAATTATGCATTTAAACGTTAATATTTGCAATACATTAAGTTACCTTTATTAATACAAACCAAGCCTGTTCAATTAACAGGTACATTTAACTTTTGGTCACCAAAATATACATAGTCCATGGTTTCTTCGCCGTCTTCACTCGTCGGGTCTTCTGGACAAGGCGTCAGCAACACAGTTCATTGACCCTCTGACCTCCTTCACTTCAAAGTCAAAATCTTGCAGGTTTAAAGCCCACCTCATAAGTTTACTATTATGGGTTTTCATTGTCTTTAACCACTGCAGTGGTGAGTGGTCAGTGCACAGAACAAAATGTCTTCCCCAGATGTAAGGTTTGGCCTTCTGAATCGCGTATACTATGGCCAGGCACTCCTTTTCCACGGTTGCCATATGTCTCTCACCTTTCTGGAGTTTCCTACTCAGGTAGGACACTGGATGCTGGTCACCATTTTCATCCTCCTGGCAAAGAACTGCTCCTACCCCGCTGTTAGACGCATCGGTGTAGATGATGAACTCTCGATCGAAGTCTGGAGCACGCAGCACTGGATAATGGACGAGCGCCTCCTTCAACCTCTGGAACGCCTCCTCACAGTCGCTGGTCCACGGGATGCGGTCATCAGTCTTCTTCCGCGTCAGATCGGTCAGCGGAGTCGCCATCTCGCTAAACCTCGGGATGAACTTTCTGTAGTAGCCCACCAACCCAAGAAATGATTTGACTTTTTTCTTGGTGTTGGGTCTGGGCCAATCACGAACGGCTTCTATCTTGGCCTCTAGGGGTTTGATCACTCCTTTCACTATCCCCGGCTTAATTGAAAAACCCTTATGATATTTAGTGAGCAGCACTTTTAGTTCTTGCTGCTGGTCTTGGGTGAGTGCAGGACTGATCTTCACCTCATCTGGGTTGTATTTCACTTCCCCTCTACCCTCCCAGAAAGGTAATTCAGCTTCCTCACTCTCAGCTGCTTTTATCGCAAATAAAACCCTCTGTTCCCCTCTGTAGTAGGGTTTCAGGGCATTCACATGTACCACCCTTCGTGTTTGGTATTCCTCCTGTTCTATAAGGTAGTTCAGGTCCGACATCTTGGAAATGACCCTGTATGGTCCTGCCCATTTGAGCTGCAGTTTGTTCTCTTTGCAGGGCCTAAGCCAAAGCACTTCCTCCCCTGGGTTAAAGTGCCTCTCCCTGGCTTTCTGGTCATACCAGGTTTTCTGTCTGACCTTCTGAGCTTGCAGGTTTTCTGCTGCTAGCTCTAGGTTTCTCTTCAGGTCATTCATTAAAGTGTCTATGTACGTCACAACATCTTGTGGGTCATCCTGGGTGATCTGCTCCCAATTTTGTTTGATTAAATCAAGTGGACCTTTTACTTTTCTCCCAAACAAAAGTTCAAACGGACTGAACCCGGTACTGGCTTGGGGCACTGATCGATAAGCAAACAAAAGGGATTGCAGCTTCTGGTCCCAATTGTTTGGATTCTCTGCCAAGTAAGCCCTAATCATGCGCATCAGAGTCCCATTGAACTTCTCCGTTAACCCATTACTTTCGGGGTGATAGGCAGTGGTTTCCTTGTGTTTGATTCCACAGATTTGCCATAACCGTTTCATGAGCTTTGATGTAAACGATGTGCCCAAATCTGTGATTATTTCTGAGGCAAATCCCATCCTGGACATATACCCCACCAAGGCATCTGCCACTGTGTTAGTTTCGATGTTAGTCAAGGGAATGGCTTCGGGGTACCTCGTGGCATGGTCCACAATGGTGAGAATGAACCGGTTCCCCCTCTTTGTGGCCTTGGGCAAAGGTCCCACAATATCCACTCCTATACATTTGAACGGGGTGTCAATCACAGGCAAAGGGCACAACTTCGCTTTGGTCCTGTCACGGTTATTCCCCTGCCTCTGACACACATCACATTGTTTACAGAACTCCTTGATCTGCTTCCCTATTTCAGGCCAGTAAAAATTTTGTGTGATTCTCTGCTGTGTTTTGTTCACCCCTAAGTGCGCAGCAAACATGTCAGAGTGCCCCCTTTGTAAGATCATGGGGCGATACTTTTCAGGCACAACTAGCTGACTTCTGATCCCATCTCCCCCTTTTGAGATATTCATCGGGGTCTCTCTATATAAAATTCCCTTTTTCTCACGAAATCTCGCTGGGGTTTCAGGTGTTAGCTGGGTGTCTGTCACCTTTTCAAAACACTTTCGGAGAGTGGCGTCTGCCTTTTGCTCTTGGCCAAATTTGCTGTCCGTGGCTAAGGTTTCTGCCACGGCTTCGGGACTACCCTCACCTGCTTCAACCTCGGGCTCTTCAGTACCCCCCTGAACTGTCCCCGTGGTAGCTTGTGAGCGTGTAATCACTAGCACCCGTTTCACATGTTCAGCCAAGTCATTTCCCACGAGCACGGCTGCTGGCAGAGTCGATGAAATCGCTAGCCGCCAAACTCCCCTCCAGCCTTGAAAGCTCACAGGTACCTCAGCTACTGGCAGTGAGATCACCTGCCCCTCAATCCCTGCCACCTTCAGGCTCTCATTTGGGATTATATACTTCCTAGGAATAATGTCTGGATGGCACAGGGTCACCTGAGAACAAGTATCCCTTAGCCCCCTATACTGATGGTCAAATATTCCTACGTCCACCCCTGCGGTCTCAAACAATTGCGAATCTGTCCTCACTAGTAAGCAGCGCTTGACCTCCACAAGAGGACCATTTTCCCCAGCCTGATCAGCAGATGTAACTGGTTCAGAGTGAGTAGCCATGGTAACAGGCTCCCTCATTGGCAATGAGCTTTGCTCTGTCTGGACACAGAACACAGCTTTTGGCTTGGTTCCACTCAAATCATGAGGCAAATTTCCCTTTAGCTGCTTTAATTTCTCACACTCTGAGATTAGATGGCCCTTTCCTTGACAGAAATAACATTTTCTGCTGTACTTGGAGTCTTTCTCCTCTGGTTTTGGTTTTCCCTCCAAAATCTGAGGTCTTGGTGGTTTCATGTCTGAGGGCTTCCCTTCAACATGGGCCCCTCCCCCTTGCTGGTTTTTCCCTGGTCCCTGAGAGTACCTGCTGTAGGTTTCTTTGGGCTTACCCACAGATTTCCCCTCAGCACCTAAGGGCTTCCTTATTTGGGAAATAAAATCTGCGATCTCTGCCGCTTCTGCCACCGATTTAGGTTTCCTCTCCCTCACATGGAACTTTAGTTCCCCATGCAGGACTGAATAAAATTGTTCCAGCGCTATCAGGTCTTTGAGCTGCTGGAAGGTCTCTGTCCCCTCCTGAGACAGCCATTTCTCTAGCAACCTCACCAGTTGGGCCCCCACTTGGGTAAAAGTCTGCTCTGGTTTTTTTGTGAGTGACCTGAATCTTTGCCTCAGCTGTTCCGCATTTATCCCATGTCGGGCAAACACCAGTTTTTTAAACTCAGCGAAGTCTTTCAGCAGTTCTACTGGCATCTCTGCATAGACTTCTGCCAGGCTGCCACTGATTAAAGATCGCATAACGGTCATCTTCTCAGTTTCCCTTACTGAGAAGTCCACAAACGCTCTTTCCACGAGGGAAAAGAACACCTCAGGGCAATCTCCCTTGTGGTACACAGGGAATTTCTTCAGGTCAGTTTTGGACAATTGGCCCACCTCAGAATCTCTATTGTTATTATTGTTCTGATTCATCAGTTCCAATTTTCTTAACTCAAACGCCATTCTCTCTCTCTCCAATCTTTCTTCTTTTTCCATTCTCTCTCTCTCTAATCTTTCTTCTTTTTCCATTTCCCTCACCCTCAGTTCATGCTGTTGGGCTAGGAGCATTTTCCTGAGTTCTGAGGTCAGTTCTCCCGTGCTCTCTTCCTGCACTGAGCCAAATTCCTCCTCAGAACCTTGGTCTCCCTGTGGCTCTCTCACTTCCCCCCATTTCTGCCATCTGGCTTTGAGTCAAGGGCATAATCCCCCCCCCAGAACAGGCTGCTTTCAAAAGTCAAGCCTCAAAATAAAACGACGACTTTTTTTCCTTTTGCCTCAGAAACAGCCTTCTATAGACTGCTGCTGTTCCTTCAGCACCAACTTGCAACTGTTGCCAGGCAGAATCCACCCCCTCTGCTAGGCCTCTCAGCAGACAGGCTAGATCACTGTTACTTCACACAGTTTTGCCTCAGCCCTTTCCCGCCAAAACAGGTTGCCTCAGA
The DNA here is from genome assembly GCF_051106095.1 of Pogona vitticeps. Lineage (NCBI taxonomy): Eukaryota > Metazoa > Chordata > Lepidosauria > Squamata > Agamidae > Pogona > Pogona vitticeps. The sequence continues at coordinate 233,823,812 of NC_135786.1, forward strand.
GCTCCCTAATCTAGTCCCCCCAATCCGAGTGTGCACGTTCTTCCACTAGCCTACCTCCCCGTGAGGTAAGCCTAGAAGATTACCTACGCGCCCTCAGATTGTCCCTGACTAGACCCCCCTTGCTCTGGGCACACTTGCCAAGGCTTTGCTGGACCACTGGACAACTGGACCAGTCGTATCCCACACGCTGGACACCAATCAATGTGGCAACCCCAGACCTACTGGAGTATGCCACCATGTAATTATGCTGCCACCAACCATTCCCTGTAAGGAGTCACACAGACCAGGAATGGATTTTACTAAATAAAAGAACAAGGTTTATTGAAATAACAAACAGGGTAAATAAAAGAATCAGGTAAATAGGATAATGTAACGTGGCATAGCCCCAAACATACACATATAACAGATTGGTTCCCACAGAACCCTTTAAGGTAACGCACAGACCCTGAACCTATCAGTTCTGGCTACCTAGAAAGAAACCTGAACCTATCAGGTATGTACTAACTGACACACAGTTGTACCCAGTCTGACACACAGACTCCAACTCCCCTTCTCCACACAGGCTCCAAATATATATACAGTACAGCTCCTCCCCCCTGATGTCCCGCCTTCCACTCCCCATAGGATGGAACTTTCCCTCCAAACCCATGACAGACAGGTACCGTCAGTGCTGTATGTGACAAGTCAGCTAAGGGTATCCCTGTCAGAACTGTAACCAGGAAAGGTTAGCTGGTCTATGCCATAAGATACCAGAATTTAGAGGCTGCCAAAATTAAAGGTGAGTTGACTGTCAGGAAAATAACAGCACCATCTCCCAGTGCCGTTCACTTTCAGAGGATCTCTCCAGAGAGATGACCCAAGTTCTTCCACACTTGAGAAGGAAGCAAAGTTCTGCTCTTGTGCCCATCATTGTTACATTACGGAATTCCTCTGCTCTGCCAAAAAAAGAAGAAGAGTGGGGTGGTGCAGCTGTGGTTTACATGCCCTGCATTCTGTGCCCAAGCAGGAGGAGAAGATAATAGCATTGTGACAGGAGAAGAAGATAACAGTACCAGTGGCACTGCAGGGCAACGGTAGAGGAAGAAAAAGCTCGGGGGAGGTAGGTGAGAAACAATGTTTGCTTGCCCAAGGCACCACATTGTTCATTATGGCTTTGATTGTTTTGGTACTCAAACACCAGCAGCATGGGCAGATTCTCTGATGGGTCAAATTCAAGAATCACAGGTTGCAGAGCAAGATAGACCTTTCAAGAACAGAAGTTCTACATTCAGAATAAGTTCATTTCTGAACCCCAACTGTTGACATCAAATATGAAGATGTAACACCTTCCATAGAACGTCCTCGTCAACGCAGCTTTAGAGGAGGTGGGCCATAGCCCTACTTAGACATTATAGAAGCATGTGTACCCACCAGGAGGAGGATCAAGCACCATTCCCTCTATCTCCGGGTTCCAATGCCTGGTTCAGTATGGAGAGTGCAACGATCTAAAATGGACAACTACGCTATTCAGAGTAGCTCTTGCTTAAACTGGGAACCCATGTTAACCGGATCTCTAATTCATATGGAGAGATTCTATGCAAAATGCAATTTCCAAAGAAGGAACCATGTTAGTCTGCATCAGCATGTTGCCAAAATTTTAAAAAATAAATTAATCTTTCATTTTGCCTCTTTACAAAATTCCAGTTAGGACTCAGAAAGTGAGGAGGAATTAAAGAACCTCTTAATGAGGGTGAAAGAGGAGAGCGAAAAAAAAATGGTCTGAAGCTCAACATCAAAAAACTAAGATCATGGCCACCGGTCCCATCACCTCCTGGCAAATAGAAGGGGAAGATATGGAGGCAGTGACAGATTTCACTTTCTTGGGCTCCATAATCCATACAGCAATGGGAAGGCTGCAGATGGTGACAGTAGCCATCAAATTAAAAGATGCCTGCTTCTTGGGAGGAAAGCAATGACAAACCTTGACAGCATCTTAAAAAGCAGAGACATCACCTTGCCGACAAAGGTCTGAATAGTCAAAGCTATGGTTTTTTCAATAGCGATGTATGGAAGTGAGAACTGGACCATAAAGAAAGCTGACCACCAAAGAATTAATCCATGGTGGTGGAGGAGACTCTTGAGAGTTCCCTGGATTGCAAAGAGAACAAACCTATCCATTCTGAAGGAAATCAACCCTGAGTGCTCACTGGAAGGACAGATCCCGAAGCTGAGGCTCCAATACTTTGGCCATCTCATGAGAAGAGAAGACTCCCTGGAAAAGACCCTGATGTTGGGAAAGTGTGAGGGCAAGAGGAGAAGGGGATGACAGAGGACGAGATGGTTGGACAGTGTCATCGAAGCAATCAAGATGAATTTGACCCAACTCCAGGAGGCAGTGGAAGAGAGGAGGGCCTGGCATGCTCTGGTCCATGGGGTGACGAACAGTCAGACACAACTTAACAACAAAGGTTAGGACTCATTACCTTCCATACATAGGATGGCGATGGAATTCATGATGGAAGAGGCACAACTGCTACACCTGGTTGAGTATGCACTCTTCTATAATGGCTGAATGTGGCTCATGAATTGATTCAATTGATCAGGTGAAGAGCACTTGACATTTAATGCTACTGCACAACTTTATTGGCACATCACCCAGGAAGATGAGAACTCATGTTCCTGAAAGTGTTTGCAGGTCCTTAGTTTGACTTATGGAGCTCTTTTCTTGTGAGTTTTGGAATGCAGAGCTTCATTTTGAAGGAAAAGAGACTTTAATTCTACTGTGAACTTAATAAATATACCTCTCAGAATACCCCAAGTGAGCATCTTTAAACATCTGAAAATGCTATGAGTTCTCCTCTCAGAAGCCAAAGGATGATAAATTATCATTCATAAACACTATAATCCTCCAAAAATTACTTAGCTGCCTTGCCTGATTAGTGAATGATTTATTAGAAAAGCATCCACTCTCATTGGTCTCTCTCATGATGATTAAATAGGAATGTAATAACCCATCGCTCTGGGATTATTGCCGAAATATCAAATTTATATGAAATATGAAATAAAGCAGCCTTCCCGTTGAATGAAGCCCTGACAAGGATGAACGCAAGGAAGAGAAGGCAAAACCCTGCGGCATATTCGGCAGTACATGGGAAGAAAGCAGAACCATTCTTACTCAACCTCAATTGAAATGAATGGGAGTTTCACAAAGGTGCTCAACTGAGACTTGCATTCATTATAGAGGGGATCAATGGGGTGTCCCTGCTTGCTCTTTTTTCATGAGTTCAGTTATGAAGTATATGATGGAAGGCATCAAGAGGTATATGTATGCAGAAGCACCCCCATAGCAGATATCATGGAGCTCCAACCAGACAGACAGAGAGCAAGGCAGCAGCTTCTTATTGGCTGAAATTCTAAGACTGCTGGTGAGAAAGTAAACTGAGCCAGAAAGCCTCTAGGTCACTGGAATCTTCTAGTTAATGACATCAGTTAAAAAGGAGGAACTAGTCCATTCAACTTTCAAAGAGATTTTCCTATCAGAAACTGGTTGGTTGGTTGGTTGGTTGGTTGGTTGGTTGGTTGGTTGGTTGGTTGGTTGGTTGGTTGGTTGGTTGGTTGGTTGGTTGGTTGGTTGGTTGGTTGGTTGGTTGGTTGGTTGGTTGGTTGGTTGGTTGGTTGGTTTTAGCATTTAGTCAAATTTCCTCTTCCCTTTGATACTGGGCAATATGGAAATTACAGCAACTTCTATCTGTCATATTCATCCCACTGCCATGTCTACATTGTCTGTTATGTTTTTGTTCCTCTATTCAACTTTGTCCTAAAACAGTGATGAGTGCTGATCTGAAATGGCTAGTATTCTGCTGGTAGTTCCAACTCAGTGTCAACCCAGTGAATCAATAACTGAAGGGTAAGTCAACACTAAATGGTAAACCCCCTTATGTTGTCAGGCCTACTCTAGTTGGGATCAGCCACAGGATACCAGCCAATGTTTCATAAAATATAGAGATTAGTTCGATGGGATCATCTAATTGAAGGCTTTAACACAAACATCTGTTGACTTCAACAGGAGTTTAAGGCCAACATGCATGGAAAATTCTTGTGATGGGCTGGGCTAAATATCCGTTTTAACTTTCCATTATGTAGAGAGTCAGGTGCTGGGTCTTGGTTTATCAACAGCCATCTGTTGACAAACCAAGGGCCTTAACTCGAACCTTTCAGGAGTTTACTCAAGTTCAATGATCATGTATTTCTGTCTTTCACTCCATATATCATGAGTACTTCAGGCTGATCACTGATGTAGGTTTAATAAACCAAGGCCAAAGAGCTGGCTTACAAGGGAGCTGTGCCATATTATGATGGTGCACCATGTGGGTATTCCAACTTATCAACAGAATGGTGCTTATCAGTAAAGTGAAGAAAGGACATACAGCAATAACTTGTTACAATTACTTACAAAGTTTCAAGGTGATAGTGTCCCTTGTGTACTTTACGATCAGCCTTGCAGCTTTTAGTTTGCTCACTCTTGTTTTCTCCAAAAGTTCTTAATTACTTTTTTGTATGCTTGGAAGGAGAATTTTCAAATATGTTGTAGGAGGGGAAGGATAGCAAATGAAATACTGGCTTCTCATGGAGAGGTTTACCAGCTGGCTTCTTTCCCCAGTGCTTCCACTTCCAGATGATCTATCTTCAAGAACTCTGTTAATTTGCCCTTGGCTGTGTTCTTTTTCCACTTGACAAGCCTTTGCCAACACATGTAGCTTCTTTCTCTCCCTGATGCAGCCCACATCCAACTTTGACCAGATTACGGCAGTAACCTCTTGAGGAAGTGTAGCTAACAACAGATGGAGGCAACATATGGAACAGCAGACTAGAAAATGCAAGGATGTGGTCCTCTGATTGGTCCTCAGCATTCCTGGTCTGAACAAGAGCTTTCTCACAACAAGGGTGAAGAGAAGTGGTTCAATTAAAAAAAAAAAAGGCAATAATCTATTGTTGACCTTCCATTTCAGACCCTTCAAAATGAGCTCACGGGGACCAAGAACCAGTCTTTCAACAGCTCACAGTAAAGGAAAGACAGATGACTCCCATGCTACAGGGACAGTGAAGCAACTCCAGCTTTTAGTCTGAATTTATGTACTCTGTCCAAGGTGCTGAACTTTTGGGCAATACAATTGAAGTCTGAGCTAAAACCTGGAGTAGATTCACTTCCCCAGATAACACCAGACATTTATGATCTCCACCTTTAAGTCCAAGGGGATCTTGTCTGGACCACCTACCTCAGTCTTGTGACTATGTCTGGGTGAATCAGATAGCCAGAAATTAGAGGTGAGCATAGGTTAATGTTGCAAAGAGATGATTCATGCAGAATTCATGATTTAGAAAGTGCAAAAGAATTCTGTGCTTAAGTCTTGAAGGTCTTTCCAAACAAAAGAAACTAGTTTTTATCCTCTTACAAGAGAGGAGATTCCCCGTTGTGGTATTCATTGATTACTTGAGGACATTCATCTTCTGGTTGTGAACTGTTCATGTTTGGTTTGGCCTCATATACAAGACTTACTGGAACTAAAGGTGATACATATAGCAACCCTGACTGTTCCAACCTCCATAACTTCCACAACCAACGTATGAGCAAGTAAGAAAAGCAAGCATGAAGCAAAGTTTTACAGTGGGAAGGAGGTTTAGTTCAGGAAAGTGTGGACAGAACATGGATGGCAATCGCTGGGACTGTCAGCAGAGGCGGGGTGGACATATCCAGTAGACAAAGCCGGAAGAAGAGAATGTGAAGATCATATACCCAAAAGACATTGAAAGTGCATAGTTAAACTGCTTTGGTACAGATTTGCTTTGGTGACAGATTTTACTTTCTTGGGCTCCATGATCACTGCAGATGGTGACAGCAGCCACGAAATTAAAAGACGCCTGCTTCTGGGGAGGAAAGCGATGACAAACCTTGACAGCATCTTAAAAAGCAGAGACATCACCTTGCCAACAAAAGTCCGAATAGTCAAAGCTATGGTTTTTCCTGTAGTGATGTATGGAAGTGAGAGCTGGACCATAAAGAAAGCAGACCGCCGAAGAATTGATGCCTTTGAACTGTGGTGCTGGAGGAGGCTCTTGACAGTCCCCTGGACTGCAAGGAGGACAAACCTATCAATTCTAAAGGAAATCAACCCTGAGTGCTCACTGGAAGGACAGATCCTGAAGCTGAGGCTCCAGTACTTTGGCCATCTCATGAGAAGAGAATACTCCCTGGAAAAGACCTTGATGTTAGGAAAGTGTGACGGCAAGAGGAGAAGGGGACGACCGAGGATTAGATGGCTGGACAGTGTCTGCGAAGCAACCAACATGAAATTGACAGAACTCCGGGAGGCAGTGGAAGATAGGAGGGCCTGGCGTGCTCTGGTCCATGGGTCACGAAGAGTCGGATACGACTAAATGACTAAACGAAACGAAACGACCACTTTAACTGTCACAGCATCATGTGATACTTTGAGTTTTCTGATGGAAAACTCTAATGCTGCACTTCGAGGCTTCGTAGAACAACAGAGGTCTCAAGCAGAAAATTCTGAGGGCTTTGCAACACTTTAAAAAAATAGTAATAATAATCCCAGGAGACCCTAGGAGGAAATAATAGCAATTATGACAATGATGATGTTTAAAAAGGCACCAAAACGCTATGACTGTGGTAGATACCCTCTCTAGTATAATTTAAAGCATAGGCCATAGTCGTCTGATGCTGTTGGCAGCAGCAAGCTGTCTTTGGTGATTTCAGGATGCAGGCGGCTTTTTTTGAATTACATAGGTGGTATGCACCTCAGGTGTAGCAGATAGTGTATGAGACCCAAGAGACCTGACTTTAAATCCTTGTTTAGTAAGAAAGCTCACTGGAAGAGAGCAATGAGAAATCACTCCTTAATGCTCTCACATGCTCTGAAAACTCTATTAAGGTTTCCATAAATTGGAGGTAACTTGACAGAATGGTTGTTCCTCTGAAGATGCTGGCCACAGAGACTGGCGAAACATCAGGAAACCTTCAGAACACGGCCAAAGAGACCGAAAAACCCAGAACAACCATTAGATCCCGGCCGTGAAAGCCTTCGCAAATATAACTTGACAGAACATTGCAACAATAGAAGATGCTTTTTCCCTCACTACAACTTACCATTTAGGGCAGATGCCAGGAGTGTTTCAGTCTGCTCCAACGAATACCTAAATACCTAGCATTCGCCACCTCTCAAAGGGGTTTCTTCAGCTGTTACTTTAGTACTACCACACAAGGATGGAAGTAGGGGTGGAAATCATTCGTTTTGACTTAAATTCTTGCACCTGAAACTTTCAGATGTCAAGTTCTTCCTGTCAGAGAAAGGAAAATCTGTCAGTTTTGCTTTTATCCCTCATCTGATTTTTGCTATAACAAAACACCCTTCTCTTCACCTGGCAATGAGGAAATTCACCAGTCTTTGGCCAGTTGCAGATTAAATGGGGAACAGGGCAAAACAGACTGGTGATTGAACACATGTGGAACTGAGATGAACTTAAGAGCACAAACAGGCAAGTTTCTCAATTACTTGCTGCCAGAAGCTACTTCACTCATCAGGACTGAGTGAAAGGACCAGCAGAAGCCATGGAGTCCTCTCCTTTTTCAGCTTAGCCCAACCCATGGTAGGCTCTCAAAACTGCTCAGGAGAGCTGGATAACCTTGGAGGATACATTTTCTGGTTGGTCTTGATGCCCACATTCCAATGAAATGCAACCAACCTGGTTTCGGGGTCACACAGACTTCTCTATTTTCTTGGGGGACAGCCCCTTTCCATGACAAACGTGACAATGGGGTGGAGCAAGCACAGGCCATCTGACCAGGGCTCTCCACATAGAATCGTCATAGGGTTGGAAGGGACCTTGGAGGTCTTCTAGTCCAACCCCCTGCCCAAGGCAGGAAAGCTCATACCGTTCTGGACCTCATACCATCCCAGAAAAATGGCTGTCCAGTATTTTCTTGAAAACCTCCAGCGATGGGGCACCCACAACATCAAGAGGCAAGCTGTTCCACTGCTTCATGGTTCTCACCATCAGGAAATTCCTCTTTACTTCCAGGTTGGATCTCGCTCTGATGAGGGAGAACCACCCCTTGGTTCTTATCCTACCTTCAGATGCAATGGAGAATAAATCGATGCCCTCTTCCCTGTGGCAATCCTTCAGATATTGGAAGATTGCTATCATGTCTCCCCTAAGCTAAACATACCTAGTTCTTTTAGTCATTCTTCATAGGATTTAGCCCCCAGTCCCATGTTTCATGATTAGAGCTTATGTGGACCCTGTATCCATGGGATTCAGAATGATGTATAAAGAGCTTCCACTACCCAGCAAACAGGAATGGCATATGAGTCTTTTCCCAGAAAAAGCCGAAGCCTTTCCTCTTTTCCTTCCTTTCAGAATTTGTGTTTGAACTTCTCTTTAAAATGCTATTTCTTCCCTCTTGGAGAAAACATTCTCTTGAAGAAACATGTAAGGGGAAAAATCCTTCTAAACATATTGACGAAGTCGCTACCAAGCCTACGAGGCTTTGGGTAGCATGAGTGAGCTTTGCCCCCCCCCCACGGATGGCATGAGACTTACTGGGGTCGAACGAGATTGATTTGAAGAGCGGGAGAATGCCTCTGGTTATATAAGGGGTGTTCTCCTCTCTAATCCTCCTCTTCTTTCAAAGGTAACCACCTGCCCACCCTTTTTCTAGTGTGAGTTTTTCTGGTCGCCTCTTTAAGGGGCCGGATCAGATAGGAATTTTTGACCGTCATCCTGATTGGCCATTGGATGGGGGGGATTTTTTTTGCCTATCCCACACTGGAAGAGGGTTGTTGGCATCTTTAGGGTGGAAATGTTGGTTGCACTGCCGGGTAGTGCGGAAAAACAGGTATTTCTCAGTGAGTCCCACTTTAAGATCAGGTAAGCTATCAGCGCATCGGACCTCGCAGGGCTGCGGATCATGCGATTATAGCAGCTGGGCGGGAAAGATGTGCTGGGCCACTTCTGGACCAACAGTTATCCAGTAAAGATGGCTTGAGGTCTGGGGGTGTTTATTAGCAGCCAGCTGGGTCCCTGCTGTCCTTAAGACCGTGAGAACCTGGGTCCGGGGACTAGCCCGTGTGATTACTGATTTATCTGTTTCCGCATTACAGCAGGCCCCCCTTTGCCAATTGATTAGCAACAATTTTTTCTTCGGAATGATCATCAGTGAAGTGTGGCCCATCATTTAATCCATATCTATTTGTCTCGTGTCTTTATTCCGGGGTTGGGGGAGCAATAAGATATCTACTTCCCTGTTAGAACTTCTCTTTTGGAGCCTGGAGGTTCTTTGTTTAATCTAATTCAGTGGTTCCTGACATTGTGGTCCATGTTCTTGGATGACAGCCCCCAGAAATCCTGACCAGCACTGCTAGTAATGAAATCTTCTGTCAGTTTTCATCTAAGAATATCTGAGGACTCAAGGTTGGGCACCATTGATCTAACTGAAGGTATTTTACCGATGATGCTCTCATTACCTTTAAGGGAAAGTGCTAAACTCCACCATTCTCCCAAGGCTAATGTGGGGTTAAAAATAAGTGCTTTAAGGAGAGATAGAAATCAACAGTAAGTGATACATAAAGAAAAAACCCTGGAAAACTCTACTGTTCCCCTTTATTCTAAAGGTGCTTCTGCACGACTAGAAATTCAGGGTAATAATGTCTTCATTTTGGTTCTCCAGAGACAGACAGAGGCATGATCTGCTCTGATAGATCAGTCTGCCTGAAACGAAATAAAAGATTTGAATGCAAATTGCAAAATCATTGTGCTCAGGGGTAACAATTGGATTACACCCACTGAGTTAGTTTTTCGAAAGGAAAAAAAAATAAAGAAGAAAACACACACCCCTTGTGCTGAATGGAAAATATATTTGGCTGGTGGTGCTTGGCATTCTCCTGGCGTACGCTCTACTCTAAATAAGATGTAATTCAGTACTTTCAATTTTTATGTACTTATCTCATGTGCAGGAAGGCGAAAAAGAAGAACGGGTGCTAGACTGCAACTGTATAAGGTACTTAAGCAGTCACTCTGTCTGTTTTAGTAACGCAGAAGGCAAGAACAGTATCTTAGAAAGATATATATGTTGCTTAATGCCTGGATCATTTGACACTAATCTATTATCCTTCTTTTCTTCCTTTCTAGTATATGTGCAAATACGGTGTGCTTTTATGAGATGCTGGCAAGATCAGAGGTTGGGGAGGGGGGAACTGAATGTTCATTCATGCGAACTATATATATAGAAAATAAATATATAGAATTAAAATGAGCCCGTATAAGCAGATATAAGCCAGAGTGGCTTAGTGAACAACCTGTTAGGCTTTTGACATGAATCCTTGCTCAGCAGTAAAGCTGACAGGGTGAGTTCGATCCGGGCACTTCTTTTCAACTTATCCTACCTTGCAGGCTTGTTGTGATGACGAAAAACAAGGAGGAGCAATGCATGCCATTTTGAGATCTTGAAGGATGGAATGCAAAGGGCAGAAATAGAGCTAGACCTGCTGCCATGAGGCAGAATTTCGGAAGAAAAGTCACCTGGGCTTTTCTCCTCCTCCTCCTAAAATAATGAGTTATCTGCTTGCAGCAGCTATTTTATAAGCTAAAGAACCAAGGAAGGGAAGCTGCTGGTCAGTTTGGAAGCCAGCTGCCTTTAGCTTCCTGAGGCAACAAGGGCCATTGCTCCAGATATGTTTTCCATCTCAGTCCACAATTATCAGAAGTGTCATTGGGGAAAAAATTGTTTTACCTTTTTCCTCTTCCCTCCTAATTAGAAATGGGCATGAACTGGGAAAATGGCAGATTGTGATGGTTCATGGTTCATCACTATTCACAAACCACACACTGCCATGAACTTTCTGATGAATTGAAATTGTTTTGTGGTTTGTGTGATTCTGGAATTCTGGCAATGGTAGAATGGCACCTCACACAAGTTAAAAATGGCAAACTCACCATAAGTCTTCAGCTGACTCTTTTCCCCACTTCCTCCAAGTCCAGCAAAGATTGGTTTTCAGAGGTCCGATTTATAGTGATCCCCACCCCCAAGCAGGTGCCCCCAGGAAAGCAGCTGGCTAAAGAGCACTTCCGGGGGGGGGGACCTGATATGGAGGGTTTTAATTCAGACATCCCAAATCCAATCTTCACCAAACTTGGAGAGCGTGGGTATGAGTATGAGAGAGTATGAGAGAACTTAATAGTCAGGGTGAGTTTGGAGGATATTGGATTTGGAATGTTCAAGTTACAGTCAATATATGTATCACACATCCTGATAGCAGTTCTGCATTTAATTTTGTTTTGAGCAGGAGCATTTGCTTGAAGCACTCTGAAATGAACCACAAAAATGGCCTGATTCATGGGTGTTTTTTGCTTTATGGTTTGTTTCATGTCCATCTCTACTTCTAATCTATTTTACTTGCATGCCATATCTCTGGGATAGATAGTTTAAGATTGGAGACCGTTTAATTTCTAGTCTTTGCAAGGCTTCAATGAAAAGGAAGGAAGGAAGGAAGGAAGGAAGGAAGGAAGGAAGGAAGGAAGGAAGGAAGGAAGGAAGGAAGATGCCTTTAAAAGGAAAAGGTTCCTTAGCAATCTCCATCCACTTTTCTGAATTTTCTCAATCTTACCAACTGTCCCTTTTTGAACAATGGACTAGAACAGGAGCCCTCAAGGGAAGGAAAGTGAGATAGTGATTGGCGATCCCTTGATCTTTTCTAGTTCCTTCATTGTTGCCCTTCCTAGTCTCAGGCTTCTTCTGCTTTCTTGATTTCTTATCTGCAGTCTCCATTTGGATTGATGACTGAACCAAGGTATACAAAATATTTCAGTTTCTCCATTGTCAGCATTGAGGTTATGTTGTTCTTCTGCAGTCATGATTTTTGTCTTCTTCCTGCCCAACTGCAGTCCTGCTTTGGCATTTTCTTCTTTCACATTCCCTAACAGTTGTTTCAAGTCATTACTGCTTTCTGCCAGGAAGACGGTGCCTCTTGCATTTGTTAAATTCTCCCTGTTTCTAGGGAGATGGCATTTCAGCAATGGGGGGATCCAGCATTACTTAAGGGAAACCCTTTGAATTTTATTAGGTTGCATGGCATTCGTGAGCAACACATTTTCCACCCCAATCATCACCTATACCTTTCTTTGTGCAGTTTTGCTTTATATATTTATAATACAATATTTGGGAAGAGAACTACGTTGCAGAATTTGAAGCAAAAAATGCCGGTGTATAATTGAGTTAGAATTCTCGCCGTCATTTGACAAGTGCAAATCTACCTGGCTAAACCACTTTTGCCTCATTCATCCTCTGGTAGCTCCATTTCAAAGGCTCCAAACACTGCTGTCCATCAGGGAGAAAAGATAATTACTTGGCAAGACAAACCCAGGGTCTGACTCAGCATGCAACAGCTGCCTCGAGCTTATCATGGATCCTCCGTTTTCCCTTCAGCCATTGAAAGAAAAAGAGGACAATGAGATACGGCCACATTTTCCATCCTCAAGAAGATTCTGCAAGATAGAGGAATTAATGTCTGAACATGGAACTTGAGAAAATCCACAGTGGTTTTCATGGACATAGTAAGCAATGCTCTTGCAGAAAACAGCTACAGAAATAAACCATGCCCTACTATTTTGAGAAGTGTTGCTTCAAAAACAACACCACTGACAGAGGCCATGAACATAACCAAAATGGAGATCCTAGCTAACCAGTGGCTTGAGGCCTTCACACAAAAATGGATTCTCTTCCACTGGATAGGACTAAACCCAGCAGTAGCATTACAGGAAGGGGATTTGTTCTCCTCTGTGCCAGTTCCACCAGGTACCCCAAACTGTGAAGTCTTCTAAGAGATGGTTTCCAAGTGGTACCTTGGGCTTATGGTATGAGGAAGGGGGGAACTGCTTCATCATGCTGGTGCTGTCATGATAGCATTCCACTGGATTTAGGCCTTGTGTCTACATATAAGTATGAGCATTTTTTTCCTCCTGGGAGACTCCCATGACCCATGGCACACCTGATTTTCCCACCAGGGCATCGTCAAGCATGTAAATGAGAGCCTGCCGTTGGAGAAAACGCTTAAGTAGTACAGTTGAAACTCTGCTCAAGGTCAGTGTTTGACCCCAGTGGATTGTAACAGCCAGCTCAAAGTTCACTCAGCCTTACATCCTTCTGAGGTCAGTAAAATGTGTACCCAACTTGTAGAATTTTGAACCACCCAGCACTAGGGGGCAAAATTTAAGGAGCACACTGTGCTCACTTTTTTAAAAGTAATTGCTCTTATGCAACTGCATAAAGTGAATAAAATTATGTCCCTGCTGCTTATGGAACTGAAGCTATCACCCAATGACAAGTGAAGCTACCATTCCACATTTGAAGTATCCAACTAGCAGCTAATACTAGCCACAAAGTAAAGGCCAACATTAACATTCCCTCTAAGCCAGTGGTTCCCCAACCTTTTTGACACCACAGATGGGTGTAGCGTGTGTGCGGAGGGGCAGGGGGTGTCTGTGTATGCATGTGGGGGTTATGCATGCCTCTGTGTGTGGGGGTGCCTGTGCATGCATGGGGGTATGTGAGGGAAGCATGCATGTATCTCTGTGTGTAGGGGGGCGGAAGATCTGTCTCCACAACCCAGGCCTTTTAAGACCATGGACTAGTACTAGGCCACAGACCAAGGATTGGGGACCCATGCTCTAAGCCATGGGGAATGTGCAGAAGCACAGCACTGCATTGGGTGCATGCAGCCACCTCAGTGTGCAGCCACCCCACCCATTTTCTTCTGGTTATGGCCAGAACACCACATGCACAGGGCAGAGCCCCCACACAGCACTCCAGAAAATTAGAGGGAATTCTGGACAATATTCATTGCCGATGGTATGAATATATAAGAATGATCTTATAAACTCAAAATAGTCTCATAAAGAAAGGGATAAATGACAGAGCATATATGCAATGTCCTAGACTCAATATGTGTTGTTTCCCATTGAAATGGATCTGGTAGCAGGACAGGTGAAAGACACCTGTTGAAGATGTTGGAAAGCTTCTATCTGTCAAAAAGGACCCAGAAGATGGTGAAGGTTGTAGTGGTGATGGCAGACATGTATGCAATAAATCATCACCATTTGTTCTCTTCATAAACCTGTTTATAATTAGAGGATCATATTCTCTGCTTCTTTTATGGGTCAACGTTTTCATGGAATCTCAGCTGCTAAGCTTTGTAATTATTCTAGATGAAGCTATTTTCGGAAAAAGGAGGGAAGATCACAAACATCCACTTGGACCCCCTTTGTTTTTACATCATTTACATTTTGTTTCAGAGAAGTTTTCAAAGGCATCCTTTTTTTCCCGGGTAAAGATCTGTTGTTCAACTGCATTTTGTTCAGCTCTCATCTCGTAAAACTTTTTGAGATACAGCACATGAAAGCATATCTCACAAGTGGTTTATGGGACGGAATGAAAATGGGGGTGTCAACAGGCCACGATGAATGGACCTGTGCTAAACAATCAGAGTGTTTGTTCCTTTCTTCATGTCAGTAGCATTAAGCATGGAGGAGATCAAAGGCAAGAAAGCAATATCGTACATGAGACAGAGCTCAACTTAACTGACGTCTGGGTCAAGCATTCCAGCAATTGGAAGGAATTGATCACTAGTGACATTATTCATCATTATAAGAACTTGGGACTGCAGGCAGTGAAATAATAGTGTCTGGGTTTGCTTGTTGGTCCCATTGGCAAGACTCAAGATCATATCATGCGCCCAACAAAGCTGTAACTCTAAGAGACAACGGATGTCTGTCTCCCAAAGCAGAAGACAACTGAGCCCCACAAGAATAGTGCTGGACTCAAGATTCTTGATTGAAAGATCAGTTTCATGCCCAGTGGCAGTCTTTGCGAGACAAAACGTATCTTGCTTTGGAGATCTGCCTCTTTATGAGCTTGTCGTGTGTTTTGGGAGAATAAATGTGCAGAAAGCCACCCCCTAGAGCTGCATAGTAAAACTGTTGATGTTTTAAAATGTGAGCAACTAAAATGCATATGTTGGATGTGCATGCTTCAGTTAATGGAAGCAATGGATACAATATGTGGACATTACGGCCCATACATTATGTACAAAAATGTATTCGCATGTCCCTGTTGGAGGAAAATCTAGTGTTTAGTGATAGGGACAAAGCAGGGGCAGAAGAAATGCAGGACTTTGCTGAAATGCAGCAAAGTTGAGAATGAGAGTTTTTCTCATTCCTACAGACCTATCACCACTTTTGGCTTGGATCTGAATTTACCATTCTATACCTTCAATATCAATCCCAGTATGAAACCGAGCACCTTTGAATTTTTGTTCAAAAAATTTGAAGGGCTGCTTTTTCAATCAGCCTGGAAACAGGGGAGGAGACCGCACGTGTTCTCCACCAGCAATTTTCAAGAGTAGCTTTCTGTCGGCCTGAGGAAAAGAATTCTGGTAGAGAAGCTGATCGCTATTGTTTAATTTGACGTTTGGATTCCTTCGAAACGGGACACATTTGTGGAACTCAACAAGGAGCTCGTAAGTGCCAGGTTTTTTGCTGTCTTGAAGCAGTTTTTATTTGCAAGATCAACAGATGTTCCGGAGTTATTTTAAAACCATAACATTCTGAAGCTCAGAAGCAGGCCCTCCCTTCCACTCCCCCACATAAACAGATATCCAGATGCATGCAGGCATTATAATGGGTGCAGGACAGATCTCTCTGACGTTAGGAAGAGAGCACTTCGGTTCTGTTCTCAATGGAGTTAAACTTCCCAAAACAGGAAAATATTAAAGGTGATATTTCTAACATCACAAAAGGAGAACACCCGAGCATGTACATGCTTGTGGAGTGATGGCTTCATGCTCGTGCAAGAGCCATGCACAACAGTGAGGTCTAGTCATGTATGTCTATGTAAACACGGGTTTCTTCACCAACCATAATTCCAGGGAAGTGTTCCGTACACTTGTCCAACCAACTGGAAGCTGGACATCATCATGACTGTGCTGATGACATACAACCCCTAGTAGGAGATGAATGAGCAGAAGAATATAGGCCATCAAGCACAAACTGTGGTCTTTAAGATTCTTTAATACAAACAAACCTCTGAATTTAGTATTAGTATCCTGCCATATTTAGAACCTGTGCTTATTTGGGGTCAGGCAAGGATCATCAGCCTCCAGCGCCCACTACTTATCCTCCAGATTGGATAAAGCCAGCACGGCATAATGCTGCAGTTGCTTCCGTTCATCCAGGTTGTACTGCAGCTTCTCTAGCAGCTCAAAGTAGCGGAAGAGGGAATCCCTGGGCCACACGACTTTCTCATCATCATCAGCTTCATAGAGTCCTGGCAGGTTCTTGTGGATGTAGGTCTCCCAGTCCAAATCCCCATTATAGAGTTCATGTGAGGTGTGAACATGATTCTCTGCAGGCGGATGTGTTGACGGTGTCTCTGCATAACTCTCTGGCATTCTGTTGGCTCCCTCGAGCTGTGACTGAGGCAGGCTGTGTCTTTGCTCCATAATCTCCATCTTAAATTTGTCTGCTTGCTGCTGAGTCTCTATCTGCTCCACTTCTTCGCTCAGGTCGTTTCGAATATTCTGGAAATTGGTGACCATGATGGCCACAATGAGGTTCCTGAAAATGAATGCCCCAATTAGAAGCCAGAGGCAGACGAACACGCCACTGATGACCTTGTTGATCTCTGGGACTTTCCATGTATCTCGCAACAGAGCGTACCAATGGTCCATCGTGAAGAGGATGAAAATAGTCACCAAAGCGTTGGGCATATCTGTGAAATACATGCTGAACGTTAGGTCATCCCGCTCAGAGCGACTGTAGCTCTCAAAAAAGAAAATGCCCGATACAGCAAAGACATAGAAGAAGAAGATTAAGAGCACCAGGATGAAAGCCATCGCTTTCAAGGCTTTGGCAATGGCCATGATGAGAACTCTGACTTGCTGGAGTCTCGGGAAGAGCTTCAAGCAGCGCAGCACGCGGCAAACCTGAAGGATCCGTAAGCCTGCCACGGTGTGGGTTTTGTGTGTAAGGTAAAAGAGTTCGGGAATAAAGGTGATGATGGTGACAGTGCAGTCAAATATGTTCCAAGAGTTTTGCCAATACTTGTGGAAGCTGATGCAACAGTGCATCCCAATCTCAATGATAAAGATGAGGACAATGACCCATATGATGACTTCCAGAGCAATCTTCGCTTTCACAAAGTGATCCTCGGTCTTGTTCAAAATCTCCGTGGAGATCATGAGGACCAGCATGTTCAAGAGGATGAGGAAGATGATGAAGCCCTTAAACACTTGGCTGTTCAAAACTGAATATGCCCACATGGTCAACGGGGGCCAGTAGCTGCAGCGCACCTGAATGCGGTTGCGCCAGCGTTGCTCGTCAGTGACCAGAATGTTCCGGCTGGGCATGATGTTGAAGCGCACCAGCTGGTGGTGGTCTGTGAGCATCAACTTCTTTAGCTTCTTCCCATCTAAGAAATCCCGAATATTGTGCCGTGGGACAGCATGGCTTAGCCCTCGCAGGTGGTCAATCAAATAAAAGATGTAGATCAGCTGGGAGCGAATGGCATCTGCTCGCGGGTGCACCTGGAAAAGTGGGTTGAATTTGTTTTTGTGGGTACTTCTTGAGTCCACGGAGTGTGACATGGCTTCTTGTCACTGCTCCTAGTTGAACACAGAGAAGGTTAGAACATTCTTTCCAAAGAATCCAATAATGACCTCACAGTTAAGAATACTCACTCATAACAGACATCCCCTTCAACTGGCACAGGAATGGGGCAGAAAAGTGGTCCTTCGGCCATATACATCACTCCAAGGCTGTCCACGCAGTTATCAGGGTGCTGATTACGATGCGGATCAATCCATGGTATGTAGCAGAGTCAAACTGAATAAAGAGATTGTATCACACGAAAAAGGAAGGAAGACCATCAGCAAGACTCACAATCAGAAAAAAGTGGAGGAATTTCCCCAAGCACTTGAGGAAACCCTTCTAGTCACGAATGATGAGAACATCTCAAGAATGCTGTTTATAACACTGCCTTGTCCACATTTGGCAAGAAGACCAAAAAGACGGCCGTCTGGTTTGAAGCCTGTCCTAATGAGTACGACTTTGAGTTGCTTGTGGCAAAGTACAAAGACTGCCAGGAAATGTTCTAATGATTATTGGCTTCAGCTCTGCTCTCAGATACAAATAGCAGCGACACGGGTAACATCAAGGGAATGTATGACGGTATCAAGCAGGCCTTAGGTCCAATACAGAAGAAATCTGCTCCTTTGAAGGCTGCTACAGGTGTGATCATCCAGGACCGAGCACAGCAGATGGACCGCTGGGTGCAGCACTACTCTGAGAGAATGTAGTAACCGAAGAAGCATTAAATAACGTTGAGTGCCTTCCTGTCTTGGAAGAGTTGGACAGCAAACAAACTTTAGAAGAAATAAAAGTGGCCTTGGATTCCCCCACCTCTGACAAGGCCCCTGGGAAAGATAACATTCTTGCTGAAGTGTTGTAAAGAGCTCTATGAAATCTGTATGAAATCTGTCTTTGCTGGAGGGAAGGTGGAGTACCACATGACATGGAGGATGCAAACATTGTCACATTGTACAAGAACAAAGGCGACAGGGCTACTACAATAACTACCATGGCAACTCTCTTCTCAGCATTGTAGGGAAGCTGTTTGCCCATGTTGCGCTGAACAGGCTCCAGGTGGTTGCAGACAGAGTCTATCCGGAATCACAGTGTGGATTTTGAGCTAATAGGTCCACCACTGACATGGTATTCTCCCTCAGACAGTTTCAGGAGAAATGAAGGGAATGACAGCCACTTTTTGTGGCCTTCATAGATCTTACAAAGGCCTTTGACTTGGTTAGCAGGGATGGCCTTTTTAAAATACTTCCCAAGATTGGATGTCCACCTCGATCCTTAACATCATCAGGTCTTTTAATGAGGAAATGAAAGGCACTGTAGTTTTTGGTGGCTTGACATCAGATTCCTTTAACATCCAAAGTGGAGTGAAACAGGGCTGTGTCCTCATGCTAACCCTGTTTGGGATTTTTTTTGCTGTCATGCTGAAGCACGCTTTTGGAATTGCAACAGAAGGTGTCTATCTCCAGAGTAGATCAGATGGAAAGCTCTTTAATCTCTCTAGATTGAGAGTGAAGACCAAAAGTCCAACTGAAATGCATGCAGGACTTCCTCTTCGCCGATGATGCAGCTGTTGTTGCCCACTCTGCTGAAAATCTCCAACAACTTATGAATTGTTTTAGCAAGACCTGCCAAGAATTGGATTAACAATCAGCTTGAAGAAAACAGAACTCATGGGCCAGGGAGTGGACGCACCTCCCTCCATTACCATCTCAACAGAAGAATTTGAGGTTGTTCATGACTTTGTGTACCTTGGCTCAACGATTTCTGACACACTCTCTCTAGAAGTCCAGCTAAATGTATTGGCAAAGCAGCTACAATTTTCTCTAGACTCAGAAAGAGAGTATGGCTTAACATGAAGCTGACAAAAATATACCAAGCTCCAGGTGTATAGAGCCTGTGTCCTGAGCACATTCCTGTATTGCAGTGAGTCCTGGACCCTTTGTGCACAGCAGGAGAGGAAGCTAAATACGTTCCATATGCGTTGTCTCTGATGCATTTTTGGTATCACCTGACAGGACAAAGTTCCAAATAGGGTAGTCCTAGAATGAGCTGGCATTTTTAGCATGTATACATTAATGAAACAGCGGGATCTATGTTGGCTTGGGCATGTTGTGAGAATGGCTGATGGTCGGATTCCAAAAGATCTCCTGTATGGAGAATTAGTGCAGGATAATTGCCCCAGAGGGAGACCACAGCTGCGATACAAGGATATCTGCAAGTGGGATCTGAAGGCCTTAGGAATGGACCTCAACCGATGGGAAACCTTGACATCTGAGTGTTCAGCCTGGAGGCAGGCGGTGCAGCATGGCCTCTCCCAATTTGAAGAGACCCTTATTTATTTATTTATTTATTTATTGGACTTATATACCGCCCCATAGCGCTACAAGCACTCTCCGGGCGGTTTACAATTTTAATTATAAAGGCTACACATTGCCCCCCCAGCAAGCTGGGTACTCATTTTACCGACCTCGGAAGGATGGAAGGCTGAGTCAACCTTGAGCCGGCTACCTGGGATTTGAACCCCAGGTCGTGAGCACAGTTTTAGCTGCAGTACAGCGTTTTAACCACTGCGCCACGAGGCTCTTGTACAGCAGGTCTAGACAAATAGGCAGTCCCAAAAACAGCAAAACCAGGGAGCTGGCGAGGGGACAGATGGTGTTTCTCTTTCATGTGGAAGGGATTGTCACTCTCAAATTGGCCTTCTCAGCCACACTAGACGCTGTTCCAAGACCTCTATTCAGAGTACGTTACCATAGTCTCATGAGACTGAAGGATGTGTACGAAGGCTGTGCAAGGGAGGGAGGGAGGGAGGGAGGGAGGAAGGAAGGAAGGAAGGACGGACGGACGGACGGACGGACGGACGGACGGACTGACGGACTGACGGACTGACGGACTGACGGACTGACTGATTGTGAGTACCTAGCATTTAACACTTCTGGTTGCATTTTTCTGTTTTTTCACATTTCAGGGATTTTGTGCAGCCCTCTTTGACTGGCCGATTGTCCTGAAAGAGCCCCAGAACCCTTCTATTTATTTAGATGCTTAAATGCAGCAGCTATTATCCTAATCTGGGCAATTCACCCTGTTCCTAATGACTCCCATTAAGATCCTTATCTCACTTCAGCAAGGATTGTCAATGATCCTTAATTACCACTGATTAACCATTGCCATCGCTATGGTTAGCAGCCACCATAAAAGACGCCTGCTTCTTGGGAGGAAAGCAATGACAAACCTTGACAACATCTTAAAAAGCAGAGACATCACCTTGCCAACAAAAGTCCACATAGTCAAAGCTATGGTTTTTCCTATAATGATGTATGGAAGTGAGAGAGAGCTGGACAAAAAAGAAAGGTGACCACCAAAGAATTGATGCCTTTGAATTGTGGTGCTGGAGGAGGCTCTTGAGAGTCCCCTGGATTGCAAAGAGAACAAACCCATCCATTTAGAAGGAAATCAACCCTGAGTCCTCACTGGAAGGACAGATCCTGAAGCTGAGGCTCCAATACTTTGGCCATCTCATGAGAAGAGAAGAATCCCTGGAAAAGCCCCTGATGTTGGGAAAGTGTGAAGGCAAGAGGAGAGGATGAGATGGTTGGACAGTGTCATTGAAGCAACCAACATGAATTTGACCCAACTCTGGGAGGCAGTGGAAGACAGGAGAGCCTGGCGTGCTCTGGTCCATGGGGTCACGAAGAATCGGACACGACTGAATGACTGAACGAACGAACCATTGCCATGCTGGCTGTGTTCTCGATTTCCCTAACCTTTTTTTTTATCCCTTCCCTTTCTATTCCTGGTATCTATGTCTGTCTGCTGAGGCTCCATTCAGTACCTCTGAAACAGTGGACTACAGTAACAACATCTCATGCCAGATGTGCTGTAAGACTCTTCCTTGTTTTGCTGCTGTAGACTAACACAACTACCCAGCCGCTTGGGCATTTCAAACCGCCTGGGAAATTTCAGCAGACTTCTGCCACATCAAAGATTTTTTTGTTTGTTTTTTTAAAAAGAAGTTATTGAAAATGGGCAGTACATATTTTTAAAATTACATATTTACAAGTTAGCTGGAAGGTGGTCAAAGAAAAGACCTTTCTCTATTATGTTGTTTTAGTTATGCAAAGCATTGTTCCAGGAAGTAAACTTTGTAGGAAAACATACTTGACTGCATTCTATAGCAAATAAACCACAGAAGATGAAAACGTCAATCTCTGATGGATTCTAAAAAATTAGAAGGAGTTTTGCTTGTAATTCTGGGATGAAAGGTGTCATGGACATTAGCAATGTGAGGGTTACCATCCAAGATCCTTTGAAGTCCTTCTGTACGTCTTGTGGGTATGTGCATGCTCAAAAATCAACTGTGGATCCTGGATGCTGGCAGACTACAATTCCTGTCATCCTTGTACATGCTGACATGCTGAGGAAAGTTGGCATCCCCCAACATCTGGAGGAGACAAGGTTAAAACAATCTGCTCTCATGTGAAAGTGGATGCCATTGTCACTCAGAGACGCTAGGAGGAGTAAGCTCCTTACGTACAAGCAGCACGGTCCTTTACAATGTCGGGTCGGGCAACTCAGAGAGAAAGGAATTGCTGAAAGTGGCATCAGGAAGCTACTAAAGATGCTGCTGGCTTGGAGTTTGGCTTAAAAGCTTGCGCTTCTCAAATCCCATTACATCTCTATGCAGGCCATTAGTTAATTAAGCAAAGCTACCAGAGTCTTTGATTGTCTGAATCTGTCATTTTGCCAGCTGCCTTTGGGGATTTAGCTCCTCTGTGTATCCCCACTCATGGAATTTGGAAAACAAATAGGAAACCAAGGCAGTGCAGAAATCAGAAAACAAAGCCCTCGTGAAACACAGCCAAATCGGCCTCCTTCTGCCAAGTGCATTAAATCACTGGATGCTGCATTTTTTTCTCCCCAAGTCACAGGGAGACTGACAGCCTTTGGAATAAAGGGAGAAGATGAATTCATTGCCAAAACAGTTATTTTCAAGGCCTCCCCAGTACTGTCAAAATGGCTGATGGCATCTCTCACCCTTCACCCAGAAATTGCACAGCTAGTTCATTTTCTATAAGATAAAGGTAAAGATTCCCCTTGACATTTGCTCATCCCATTTTCAAGCCATAGAGCCAGCGCTTGTCTGAAGACAGTTTCCATTGTCACGTGGCCAGTGTGACTAGGGAACACCGTTTTACCTTCCCACCGAGATGGTACCTATTTATCTACATGCTTTCGAACTGCTAGGTTGGCAAGGAGCTGTACAGGAGGCCAAACTGGAAAGCTTACACTGGCCATTGGGGTTAGTCTAGGGATGGAAAAAGTAATTTGCTATATTTCTTGTTCTCGTTGATGTAGTATGCCTTGAGAGCATGATGCCGGTCTATGAGCCAATGAGATATCTCGTCTCTCTCTCTCTTTTTTAAAACCCCTCAAGATCTCTGTAATATGCACAAAATATCTCAAAGGTTCTTTGCCTTCAAGAAGCAAAACGCACAAATTCCCATACAATGAGCACAGAAGGATAGGCCAATTATTGATAAAGATGCCACCAACCCATCCAGGCCTTTACATTCTTAAGCAAAGCAACAGTCACTAGAATTTTGAAGGATTCATACACTATGCACAAGGGTGTCAATTGCACATTTTAATTTTAAAAAGGAGGGGGATTTTGTGGGAAAGGGGGTTTCTCACAATGTGAGAACTCTGTGGAGAACAGGAGGAAATTACAACCCTCACTGACAAAAAGACCATTTCAGTTCCTTATTCTTATATCCCAAGATGAAGCAAAGAAAAACTTACATCCCTAGTACAATCATCCTACATATTCTAAATCCATGTGTTTATGATACACCATCCCCTATAGCCCTCCTGTGGTGTTCCTTAGACCTTTAGGGAGTTTTTTTTACTACATTAGCCAGAATCCTATTGTTGATTTGCACTTGGCTATGTCCCTGGGCATGTTTCTGCCTTACGCAAACATACAGTGGTGATAGGATTCTGGCCATTGCATTAACATGTACACTGACGTAAGTTAAGCAAAGAACAATGCCCTAGACTTTGAGGCCAGATCCAGGAGAAATGGCAGGTAATAAAGCTGAATTTTCAATTGAGGTTTTCATGAGAACCTTCACTGTCCTGAGATCTGCATTTCTACAGATGAAGAATATCTGTTTCACGACAGAATTCAGCTTTTTTTTTTTTCATTGCAACAACTTCACACATGGATTCAGAAACCCATCAACTTACTTGGACTGAGGCAGAAAAGAATGACAGAGGTCTAAATCTAGTTTCCATTTTCAGCTAGAGTAAGACCCATTTAATCAATAACCAAATGGTCAGTCAACACTTAACATCATTGATTCAGGGAGTCAAATCTGGTAGGGACCTACAGCTGAATTTGTTGGTATTATCCACGTTTGATGGCATGAAATCTAAAGTCTCAGCCGGTCCTCTGAATAGTTTCATGTGGAGCAGGGATGAGCTAAGCTGTTTTCCTTTTTCCCATAACTCCGTTTTTAAACGTTCAAGGACTTTCTACTTCGTTAAAAACCGAAAATCAATATTTTGGGGCGAGGTTTTATTTTGTAAAATGAAACCAGTGAAATGGTCGCTGCTCTCCACTGAGATTTGCAAGATTCCACAGCATGGGGGCAGATGTTAAATGCTAAGCGCCCATAGTCCTTTAATGAATCTGTCCATTTTTGGTTTCTCACATTTTTGAAGCCTCTCAACTCTCCCTCTCCAATTCCAAATCGTTCTGGTGATGTTTATGAAGACATCTGTGGTTACTGGAAAACACGGGAAGGGAATGAAACCGTGTCAGACCTCATCGGTCAGTGCTCAATGATTTGAATAGGAGTCCTCTGGCACAATTGCTCCTCCATGATTGATTGATTGATTGATTGATTGATTGATTGATTGATTGATTGATTGATTGATTGATTGATTGATTGATTGATTGATTAGATTAGATTTGTATCGTTCGTTCGTTTTGTCGTTTAGTCGTGTCTGACTCTTCGTGACCCCATGGACCAGAGCACGCCAGGCCCTCCTATCTTCCACTCCCTCCCGGAGTTGGGTCACATTCATGCTGGTCGCTTTGGTGACACTGTCCAACCATTTCATCCTCTGTCGTCCCCTTCTCCTCTTGCCTTCACACATTCCCAACATTAAGGTATTTTCCAGGGAGTCCTCTCTTCTCATAGACTTGTATACTGCTCCATTAATACAAAGCACTACTATTTTATGATGGTCATGAAGGGCCATAACCACCATAAATGCCTACTCAGAAATCTAAAATACTTGAAAGGCAACCATACAGAGGAGGGGCAGGATCTGTCCTCTATCATCTCAGAGCACAGGACACATAATAACGTGTGGATGGGGTTGCAAAAAAGGCAAATGCTATTATTTTAAGTTGTGTTGACAGAAGTACAGCCACCAACTCCCGCAAGGTTCTCCTTCCCCTTCTATTCGGCACTGGTTAGGCCTCATCTTGAGTACTGTGTCCAGTTCTGGACACCACACTTGAAAAAGGATGATGACAAATTGAGGCAGAGAAGGACAACAAGTAGGATCAGGGGGCTTGAAACCAAGCCCTAGGAGGAAAGACTGAAAGAACATGGCATGTTTAGCCTCGACAAGCATTAGAGCTGTCAGATAACCCATGAAATCCCAGATTACAAGTTCTTCCAGCAGACCTGAAGTCCATCTGAATCCTTTTATGTAAATGAGAAACGCCATATACTAATAAGGAGTACCTTTCTGATCATGCCAGCATTCCATTTCCAAGAGAAATATGCAACGTTTTTCTAGATCCTACCAAGGGAATGTGAAAGAGATGGAATGTCTCCTGTTGTTTGTCCAAGCATGTGGACTAGGTAAGTGTTCTTCTGATTCATCTTTTGTTCATCTGACCCCGTTGGCTATTTGCACCCTTTGTTCTCAACATCTCTGTTTAGCCATTCCCATTCTTGAGGATAGAAAGAAAACAGATCATCACCAGACCACTATCTATCCGATTGGATTTTAGAAGTTAAGCAAGGCCACACCTGATGAATACTTAACTGGAAGACCATTGAGTATCTCAAGACAGAGCTAGGAAAGGATCCTGCCTGAACTTCCAGAGTACTCCTGCCATGGAGATATGGCAACCGTGGGCTGAATGGGTCAATGCTCTGATTCAATATGAAGCAACTTCTGGTGTTCCTTTGTGTGAACAGCTAGTAGAGTCCATTTCCATACTGATGCAACACAAAGTGGCTACCCCTTTCTAGGTCCCAAGTGCTAAAAAACGGTGGTAAAGCTTTACGGCCATTCACCTTGTTCTTTAGAGATGTGGATTTTTATTAGCTAGGATTGTAATTCATAAATCAGACAAGCTGTCCGATACAAAGCTTTTCTCTCCCAGCGAGAGAGGGATGACTTTGGTTCTTTTTAATCTCATCTTCATGGGAAAGAGCGATGCTGCCATTGCCCAGCGAAGCCCTCTGAGAAATCATATATGTTGTAATGTAGAAACGCAACCCAAAGGCGTCTGCAGCAAATGAAGGAGCAAAGTGTTTCTGACAAGGAACAACATGCACTCCTCAGGCTCTTGCTTATTATCACAAAGTCCAAAAGATTTCGGAGTTGGTGCCTCTTGAATAATCCCATTGACTCAATTGGCTGGTTTCGCTCCTCTGTCACTTTCTTTATTGCAAGCTGCCGGCAGTGACAGCTTGGAACGATCCTCCACTTACTCACCTACCAAGTGCAGCTTATTGGGGTTGAGAGAAAGATGTTTCCTTAAGGCTTCTTTCTCATAATCCAGATGGCTGCCATATTTTTATTTTGGCTACTCTCTTACCAATGCAAAGCATAAAGGTAAGAGGTATGATTAGCCTGTCAGTAGCCTAAGAGAAATTTTTCCAGTAGTTAGGGATGGGCTTTTGAATCTTTTGAATGACAGACACTATAATTCTCCATTCTATGAGTTCTATCTAACATATGAACAACTACATGCAGCTCTCTTGGGAAAAGAGAGAGCTCCAGGGCATAGGGAGGAAGTCTTTACTTATAGAAAATAACAGCAGCTGAGATGATGTTGTCAGCAGGAAAAGATTTTCAGTAATTAAACACTTCCTTCTTCCATTATTAGTCGAAGGTTACTCACCACCTTGCAATGGGAATTTGAATTGAAGTCTTCCTAGCCTTTGTCAATGAGCTAGCTATTTTTCTCACAATGTACCAGAGACTATACTTTTAAAAGCAGGCATGAGAGCTGGATAATCAAACATTCAAAAGTTTTCTTTGTTTGGATTGGATTAAGAAGCCAAGGCTTTCACCTATGATGCTCATTTTATTTTTGAAAATTATGTTTATTGATTTTGTGTATCGATTAACAATTCATTACAAAAGATCTACAGTGAAGATGAGCAGAATTGCCCAACAAATACTATTGGACCAATGACTTATGACACAGTTAATTACAGTGAAATCATGGGTTTTTTCTTGTTTCTTGGTAATACAAAAAAAAGCAAAGAATTATCCCTGTGTGTTTGTGTGTGTATTATCATGGTAACAGGTAGGGCATGAGACAGGAGAGCATGCAGAGTTGCTATAGAAGACCTCTCTAAAAAGCAAGGTATTGAGATGCCTTCTAAAGGTTGGGAGTAAGGAATCCAGGTGCAGGTCCACCAGGAGCTGGTTCCAGAGACTTGATGCCACAGTGAAGAAAGTTCAACCTCTTAGAGATGAGATTTCCCTGGCCTCCTTTAGAGTGGCTACCTGAAGGAGCATGGCCTAGAAGGATCTGGTGGAGTGGGTAGATGCCCTTGGGGAAAGGCACTCCAACAGGCCATGTTGTCCCAAATATGAAGTGCTTTATAAGTACTGTATTTTTCTGTGTATAAGACCTCCAATGTAAAAGATGCCCCCACCCATTTTGACCCTTGCCAGAAGCAAAGGAGCAGTTAATGGGCAACTGCTCCTCCACCTCTGTCTCCTGCTGCTGCTGCCTCCACTGCTTGATCACCTCCTCCAGTGTGACTGCTGGGGCTCACCTCCAGCTCATATCATCACCGCCTTGTCCCCTGCCCAAAGGAGTGTTGGAGGAAGCGATGGGGCAGCAGCAGTCAATGGGCAGCAGCAAGAGGTGCCCGAGCACGCATGAGTGCTCCTTTGCCTCCACCTCCATCTCCTGCTGCTGCCTCCACCACCAGAGGGGACAAGGCAGGGACTGAGCTGGAGGTGAGCCTGGCAATCGCACTGGAGGAGGCAATGGGCGGCAGCGGCGGCAGCAAGAGGTGCCCGAGCGTACACAACTGCTCCTTTACCTCTGCCTCCTTCCACGTATAAAACATTTCTCAATTTCCCCCTAATTATTTTAGAAAAAAGTGTCATTTTATACACGAAAAAATACGGTAAGCATTAAAACTTTGAATTTGACCCAGGACACAACAGATAACCAGCGGGTGTGAGCCAGAACTTGAGTGATGTGATCAATCTTGTTCATGCCTGAATCCAGTCTGGCTGCCGCTTGCTGTAGGCTGCAGGTCAGCCTGAAGGGAAGCCCCATTTAGAGAGCATAGCAGTAGTCTATTTGGGAGATGACCAGCATCCTGCGGACAGCCTCTTCTAGGTAGGGGCAGAATTGGGCAATAAGCCCCAGCTGGTTAAAGGCTGATCTGGACGCAGCTGCAATCTGAGAATCCCAAGAAAGAGCCGGATCCAGAAGCACACTCAGATCATGGACTTGATCCCTAAACTGGGGAAGGAGAAATGCCATCCAGTCTAAGGATAATCCCTCTCCCCAGCCTATCAGAGGGCCTCCCCAGCAGCAAAATCCCCATCTTTTCCAGGTTCC
Organism: Pogona vitticeps; assembly: GCF_051106095.1. Classification (NCBI taxonomy): domain Eukaryota; kingdom Metazoa; phylum Chordata; class Lepidosauria; order Squamata; family Agamidae; genus Pogona; species Pogona vitticeps. The sequence continues at coordinate 233,852,343 of NC_135786.1, forward strand.
GTTGAGGCTGTTCACCCTGGTCCATTCCAGCAGTAAAGCCAGGCTTCATTCAAATGTCAAGTGTAACATCACATAGGATCAAAAGGATGAATTATCTGGCTCTTTTATCTCAATGGAAAGGGAGTTTAATGAAACAGAGGACCATGGGATTCCCCTGTTTGAATGTATGGATATCAGTTTAAAATCATGACATCTTTTTGAAGCTCCATGATTTCTCAGTTCCTCCAAAAAGGTCCAACAGGACAATCTGTAAAGGCCACAATAGTGACATCCACAGTCAACCCAGGCTTCTCTACAATGAGCCATAAATAGCTTCCAATTGCTAACTAACAAACAAGCCAAGCAGCCAAGAAGATTTTTCTAAGGCTGCATTTCTCTCTGAACTCTCCTTGATTGGAATGAAGGGACATGATGTTCAGTCCTGGCAAAACCAACACTGGCACTTTGTGTTTTTGGATCTTCCTTTGTTTACTTCCTATCCTTTCTTCTAAATTGTCTTTCCCTATACCCCACGCCCACACAATGTTTTTCTGCTCATCTGCCAAATGTTATAGAGTGCTGAATCCAGTGTTGCAATGGATTCGGTCATAGTGAACTACCCAGTTACCGAACCATGTAAGAGTTTTCGCTGTTTCACAACAGACTTTACAAATAGTCAAATAAAATGGGGGCTATTTGGACACAGGACAGATGTTCTGTGACTGTGGAGAAATTCAACCAATGCAACACTTTCATGGATGTAATTTATGCCTCAACATATGTACAAAAGAAAATCTAGCAAATAGTCAAGAGAAAACTATTGAAGTAGCTTGCTTCTGCTCAAAAATAGTCTAAAACTCTTAACATTTTAATTTGTTTTTAACAAGGAAGGAAGGAAGGAAGGAAGGAAGGAAGGAAGGAAGGAAGGAAGGAAGGAAGGAAGGAAGGAAGGAAGGAAGGAAGGAAGGAAGGAAGGACGGACGGACGGACGGACGGACGGACGGACGGACGGACGGACGGACAGATGGACAGATGGACAGACGTTAGGCCTCATCTTGAGTATTGTGTCCAGTTCTGGACACCACACTTCAAGAAGGATGTTGACAAATTGAAGCAAGTTCAGAGGAGGGCAACAAGTAAAGAAAGAAAGAGAGAGAGAGAAAGAAAGAAAAAGAGAAAGAAAGAAAGAAAGAAAGAAAGAAAGAAAGAAAGAAAGAAAGAAAGAAAGAAAGAAAGAAAGAAAGAAAGAAAGAAAGAAAGACAGACAGACAGACAGACAGACAGACAGACAGACAGATCTTGTATTTGTTTGTTTCATTTATATTCCTCATTAGTGCAGAGCAGTATTCTGGATGGTTTGCAACTGAATAAAATCAAAAACATGACAATGGCAATGATGAAATCAAAGAAGAAATAAAAGCAACAAAATTAAGTAATGTCAAACAACAAAGAGAACAAAATATGTATATTTAAAGTGGCAGGAGACAATGCAAAGAATATGAGGCAAATAATTTTATCACCCTGGCTTTTATCAATAAAATCTCCACATAGTTCTGTGTTGTTCTATCATTGTTTACTAAGCTTTGCAGTTTCTAACAGTTGCAGCTCTGTATTCTTGAAGGCTTTCACAGCCGGGATCTGATGGTTGTTGTGGGTTTTACGGGCTCCTTGGCCATGTTCTGAAGGTTGTTCTTCCTGACGTTTCGCCAGTCTCTGTGGCCAGCATCTTCAGAGAACTGGAGTAGGAACTCTGTCCATGCTCTGTTGCTGTTTGTTGGAAAGTTGAGTATTTATAGCTGTGGGAACACCTTTTGTCCTTTTCAGGAGATTGGGTGATCAGCATGGTTTTTTGTGGATGTATTTTTGTGATAAGTGGGAAAGATTATCTGTCACTGTGGTTGACCAGCCCTGGTCCTTGTGGCTGGGTAGAGTTCGCTGACCTTCTGCAGGCTGTATTTTCGAGTGATGGAAGCTAGGCCTTATTCAGTTTCAGACTTTCCTCTTTTTTGTTGAAGCTATGCTGATGTTTATAGATTTCAATGGCTTCCCTGTGCAGGCTAACATAATGATTGCTGGTGTTGTCCAGTACTTCAGTTTTTTGAAATAGAATTTCATGTCCAGCTTGTTTTAGGGCATGTTCAGCTACTGCTGATTTTTCCAGTTGTTTTAGTCTGCAGTGTCTCTCATGTTCTTTGATTCTGATGTGAATGCTGCATTTTGTGGTTCCAATATATACCTGGCCACAACTGTAAGGTATCCAGTATACTCCTGCAGTGGTAAGGGGATCCCTTCTATCCTTTGCTGACCGTAACATTTGTTGTATTTTTGTGGTGGGTCTGAATACTGTTTGTAGGTTGTGTTTTTTCAAAAGTTTCCCATGAGGTCCGTGACCCCTTTGATGTATGGCAGAAATACTTTATTTGGGTGTGGCTGTTTTTCCTCTTCAGTTTGGTGTTGTTTTCTTGGTTTGATGGCTCTTGTGATTTCATTCTTGGAGTAGCCATTTTCCTGTAGGGCCCAATTAAGATGATTGAGTTCGGTACTGAGAAATTGAACTTCACAGTTCCGATTTGCATGGTCTACCAGTGTTTTGATTATGCCTCTTTTTTGTCGTTGGTGGTGCTTGGAGTTTTTGTGTAGGTTCGAGTCTGTGTGGGTGGGTTTTCTGTAGACCTTGTGTTCCAATAGGAGGTCAGTTTTGCATATGATCATGACATCTAAGAAAGGGAGTTGGCCCTCTATTTCTTTTTCCATGGTGAATTGTATATTTGGGTGGATGCTGTTGAGATATTTTAAAAATTCTTCCTGTTTTTCTTCACCGTGGTTCCAAATTGTGAAAGTGTCATCCACATATTGGAACCAGACTGGGGTGTAGGGAGGAAATGGTGCTGGGGAAGGCTTGCCCAGCACCATCGGAGGACTGCCAGAGGACCTCTGAAAGTGGCAATCGTGGTTGCAGGGGACCCTCCAATGGTGCCTCCCCAGCTCCCTACCTGGTAAGTGACTTTTTAAAAATTATCATAGGAACACATTAATTAAATTTCAATGCATTCTTATGGAAAGATGTACCTCACAAGATGAAAATATCTTCATCTTTTTGTCTTGCGAGTTTTTCGTTGCCCAAGGCATTCGTCTTGCGAGGTACCACTGTACCTTTATAAATTCACCCAATTTTATACTGCTCGATTGCTACTTCAACTGATTTTTCAAAAAAAGAAGTTCTACTCACTGACTATTTTAAAGATGAGTTGCTTTGCTCTTGCTTTGCTTTACATTGAATGCTCGAAGACATTCAATGTCTTCGAGCCGAAAAACAATTTGCAAGTATTTTAACAGATAAAGTAAATGCACTGTGCTTGCTTTTTATCCCCTTATTCATGTTTGAACACATGCTGGTCAGAACACAGCACGATTCAGAAACAGGAATTCGCCCTGCTTTTGAATCCGGAGGTAAAGACTACACCAGATTTCCAGATGGATCGCTCTGCGGTAGGCCTCCTTGTTGATCGGGGTTTCTGTTTAAACATTTAATCAAGTTGTGGCCCAAGTTTAACCCAACAACCTGTGTCGTCTCTTTATTTCCGGGCTGGGTGAGCAATGATTAAGATAAAATAAACTGTAGGTTTAACCCAAGGAAGAGTCACACCAGTTTTCCACGACTTTTTTTTCGCCCTCTGCCGCCACCCCCCCAAAGATACTGGGTGTTTTTGGCTGACAGATTAATTATTGGAGTGGATTTAAAAAAAGAGGCCTACTCTGTGGCAACTCCCACCAATTCCAGCTAGCTAGCCAAGGCAGCTGCAAAACACAGACACAGACACAGACACAGACACAAACACACAGACACACACACACACACACACACACACACACACACACACACACACATGACAAGCGACAGCTCCTCAAAACCCAGGATGACAATCTTGTTTCTGCTTCTCTCCTTTTTAGACAGCTTCAGAAATGGCAGATTGCTGGTTGTACTGCAACAAACAGAAACATGGGTGAAAAGGGGTCAAACCAGGCATTGCACAGGAGAAATGTGGGGGGGGGAAAATCTCTAGCTCTTTTCTTTTCTTTTGCAAAAATAAAAACCTTTAGGGCAGTGACTCCAGGTTTAGCTTTCTTGGGAGAACACAGAACACTCTAAGGTATTACATAATCTTGTCCTCCTGGAATTATGATCCCTTGTTCAGGGGATGGTTTAAAAAAAGGTAGAAACATTTGAGATGTGGATTTATCACAGACAGTTAAAGAACTTATTGGACTGAGAGGATGACCAAGGAAAAAGTACTAAGGCGTGTGAAAAAACGCCATGAAATCATTAAACTCACAGGATAGTGAAAAATAGAATCCTTTGCTTTGCTTTGCTTTGCTTTGCTTTGCTTTGCTTTGCTTTGCTTTGCTTTGCTTTGCTTTGCTTTGCTTTGCTTTGCTTTGCTTTGCTTTGCTTGGTCATGTAATGGTTTACTTGCATTTGATCCTCCAAGTTAAGGCGAATAGGGAGAAGCCAAAGAAGGAAAGAACATAATGAAGAACCTCACATAATGGTTTGAATGCATCCTTGTTTAGAGATACTAGCTATAAAATGAGAAGAGCCATCACAATGTCTGGTCTCCAGTAGGTGAGTATTGAGAAGATGATGAAGAAGTGATAGGTGAAGGATGCCGAGCACTCTATCTACAAGTGTCCACCATGAACCTACTCATACTTTAAGATATTCCTCAAGTGTCTTCTACAGATTTCAGAGTCCAGACATTGCTGCTTTTTTGGAGAATCCCTGAAATCTCTCTGCTCGAGAGAAGCATCCATGGGCCTCCAGGAGAGAATTCTACCGATCTCATAAATCCCAGGATTCTATCGCATAGTGCAGCCTTTAGTGTACCAGACGTCATTGACTGCATTGTTATTATTAGCGGTATTAGAAAAATACAGTCACGTGAAAAAGGAAGTGCATCCTCATTGGATTCTATGGTTTTATGTACCAGGACATAATAAAAACCACCTGGTCCTTAGCGGATATGAAAATTAGGTAAATACAACCTCAGATGAACAACACAGGACATATTACATCATCCCAGAAGCCTTTGCCACTACCTCTGCTGGCCAGGATTTCTGGGAGTTGAAGTCCAAGAACATCTGGAGGCCCAAGGTTGGGGACCACTGTTATAGAGGACTTTTTCATTGAGGCTGGGCTTTTCCTGTGTTGTTTTGTTGGTCTGTGTAACTTAAGGACGCAGAAGATATTTGGGCTTTGTTAGATGGACAGTTTGTTCCTACAAAGCAATAGTAATTAGATCAGAAGTAGGGAAAGTGATTACCAACACTTACCTACTTCGGCTATATGTATGAAAATAATGCACTTAGAATGTTTAAGTAGCCTATTTCTGCTTTATTGCTGCTGTTCAGGTCTGGCATAGTGCAGTTGAGGTGGGCGTTCTGTTGTCAGTCAAGCTGAATCCATCCATTCCTCCTACAGATATAGGGGTGGTAGTCAGCTGCATTAACACAGTGGATGCATTTCTTCCTTCTCCGTGCCACCCACCCTGTCTGTCGCTGTTATTGGATCCATAAGCACTTAGGAAATACGCCAAATGCCGAGCCGCATCCATATTTCATGTTCTTCGCTGGAACGTCAGCTTGATTGATGTGGAGCCATGCTGTCAGATGATTGCATTAGGGGGCTGAGCCTTACTGTACTGCATCAGGAATTTAACCGAGTCAATCTCTTATGAAATCAAACTTTTCTGGTTGTCTGCTGTAATGCCAAAGTGGCCCTCATTGAGCAGAAGGATGGGAGCAGTGTGGCTCTTCGTGGAAAGAAGGAGAAAGCAGCCTGGTTTGGGTGGAAAAGGAACAATTCAGGTTGCAGGAAGAGGGAGACAAGACCGAACGTTAATGGCAGGAGTGGGCAGCATTCGGCCTTCGAGATGTTCTTGGATTACAACTCCCATCATTCCCTGCCATTAGCTGTGGTGTTAAGGTGGATGAGAAGGATGTCCTCACATTCTATTTATTTTATTTATTTATTTATTTTATTTCTATCCCGCCTATCTGGACATATTAGCCCACTCTAGGCGGCTTACAATAAAAGAAACAATATAATTTTAAAACATTGCACCTAGACTAAGATAGAAATCAAAGAAAGATATAAGAAAAGAAAAATCGTCAGGAGTTTTCTGTTGGGAAAGCCTGCCTATACATCAATGTTTTTAGTTGTTTCTTAAAAATGTCCAGCGAGGGAGCCACGCGAATCTCAGGAGGTAAGTTGTTCCAGAGACGAGGAGCCACCGCCGAGAAGGCCCGATTTCTAATCCACACATCCTCAGTAAAAGGGTATCCAGGACTCTAGATCAATGGTTCCCAACCTTGGGTCCCCAGATGTTCTTGGACTACAAGCCCCAGAAAGCATGGCCAGCACAGCTAGTGCTGAAGGCTTCTGGGAGTTTTAGTCCAAGAATATCTGAATATATTGGGAACCTCTGTTCTAGATCAATGGTGCAACCATGTTTTGATTAGTGAAAAGAGTTCTAGTCACCCTATACAATACAATACAATATTGCAATATTGCAAAGCTGGGGGAGAGATATGCATTGAAGACAGCTGCAGCATTGGCAACTCTCTGATTTAGATAAAAATATGAGTTAAGTGGATACGCGCTGGAGATCTAGAAAAATCTAGGAATGGGATGGAAGACTAGGGAATAGGTTTTCTCCATTTTCAGCATACTGGAACCTGGGTCCTCCGTTGAAACTGAATTTGTGAGAGATTTAGCTCAAACGAAAGGCAGGAAATAGTCATCACAAGATGTGATGGTGGCCACCAGCTTGGGCAGTTTGAGAGACAACAGGAACCAGTTCTCGCAGGATGGAGCTCTCAGTGGCTACCAGTCCAGATAGATAAGCATTCCTTCTAGATCATAATCAGTTGATAGATCCAGGTTATGATGGATCATAATATGGATCAGTGCTGGAAATAATTAATTTAAAGGACTTGAAAGTTTCTTGCTTCACACACACACACACACGCACGCACGCACGCACGCACGCCTTTCAGGTTCCGAGGCTCTCCAAGGTTCCCTTCTGCCCTTCTTAATGCAAGATCTGGCTTATGCACTGTAACTTTATGCCAATAATGTCTGATTGGGAAATAAGAACTTAAATCTCACCAGCCAAAGTAAAAAAAAACCTACTATTATTGCAGCTTAGCCTCTTCAGTTTGTGCACACTTGCAAAGGTCCAACTACAGACACTGGTGTGGCGATCCAATCAGGTGACAATGGCTTGTGGTTGGGCGCAAGACCGATTGCTATTGTCACTTCCACACCGTGAGGTAGCAGATGCACAAGTATTGAACAGCATAGTGGCCTTTGGGTCTCAAAATGAGTAAGGTCAGGATATCCGAAGAACTCCTTCTACCTCATAGAGCATCATGTTGCAGTGGTTAAACTGCAACACTGCAGCCAAAACTCTGCTCATCACCCAGATTCAATCCCAGGCATCCGGCTCAAGGTTCACTCAGCCTTACGTTCTTCTGAGATAGGTAAATTGAGTACCCAGCTCGCTCGGGGGGGCAATGTATAGCTTCCATAATTATACTGTATTGTAAACCCCCCATTGAGAGCTGCACTATGGGGAAGAATATAAGCATCGCATTTTGCTTTTCCCTCACCCTTCTGGCCATGCCCTTCTATCCATCAGGCCATTTCCCGCACCTTAATATGGATGGATCCTGGATTGTCCCCAAGACATTTTCTGTGACTAGGTTCCCCTTGTAGAAGTCTGTTCTGCGGTCAATTTGTTTCCAACCACCCTCTTCATTTTCGCTTCCATTGACTCATAAAGACCATTCTGTTTAGGCAGCCTTTATAAAAAAAAATTAACCTTGGAATTGTCAGCTGATTAGGCTGTTTTAATTATTTGCGGTACTACTCCCTTTCTTTCAGGCTTTAATTGTTTTCTAACTCCTTTAATTGCTAATGACTGTTCAATCCTTTTGGTTTCTTTTTTTTTTCTTTACTTTACCACCTTGAGTGCTATTTTGATTAGAAGAAAAATGGCCATATAAATTATTCTACTAAAGAAACATGTGGGACTCACAGGTGGTTTAGCATTAAGTGGAATCCGCTCCATTTAAAGAAGGGATTTACAAAACAAGAGGCTACTTGGTAGGGTAATTTTGAAAATATAATGCTATAGCAATCAATGAGAGATTCATTAAGATAAGGGATCCTTGTTAAAGAACTTTGGGGCATGAATATTCAGACCTCCAGAGTGGAGTGCCTACTGGTGGAACATGCAAATAATGTCATGCTAAATTCTGAGCTTAAAAAAAGAGATTTTAGAGGAAATGATTAACATTCAATCTGCATTGTAGGCAAAAGTGAAACACAGAAGTATTTGTATAGTCAACCTCAAACAGTATTATTTAAAATATTTTTAACCCACCTTTCTCCTTTAAAAGGACCCAGGGTAGCTTACATCATTAAAAGACAGTATTTAACTCTAACCATGGTGAGTATAAAAATACAAAGGTAAAGGTGAAGGTTCCCCTTGACATTCTTAGTCCCGTCGTGTCCGACTCTAGGGGGCGGCGCTCATCCCGTTTTCAAGCCATAGAGCCAGCGCTTGTCCAAAGACAGTTTCCATTGTCACGTGGCCAGCATGACTAGGGAACACCGTTTTACCTTCCCACCAAGGTGGTACCTATTTATCTACTCGCGTTTTTACATGCTTTCGAACTGCTAGGTTGGCGAGGAGCTGGGACAAAGTGACGGGAGCTCACTCCGTCGGGTGGATTTGATCTTACGACTGCTGGTCTTTTGACCCTGCAGCACACAGGCTTCTGCAGTTTAGCCCGCAGCGCCACCACATCCCTATATAAATACAAAATAAAAATACAAAATGACCATACAAATACCATTTTAAAAAAAACGAAAACCATTAGCAACACCAACACACCTTTCAAAGCAGTAAGGTACAACCAACCATTTAAAAAATTCCACTCAAGGAGCCGGTCAGTGAGGGAAAGCTTAACTGAAAAGAAAAGTCTTTGCCTGCTTGCGGAAGGAGATCAAAGATGGGGCCAGCCTGGCATCCAGTGGGAGGGAGTTCCAAAGTCTGGGAGCAGCAACAGAGAAGGCCCTCATTCTTGTCCCCAGCTGTTAAGGTGGAGGGACCAAGAGAAAGGCTTCTCCTGAATCACGAGCGATCAAGAAGTTCACTTCTAACGCTTGTGGTCTGAATTGTGATAGCAATCTTTTCTAATCACACTGCGTGTTAATTAGCTTACCAATGCCAAGTCCTTTGTTGTTGCCACCAGTAGAGTTTTATAAAAGACCTTACACAGAAACACATACACACTATGCAGGTATTTCTCTAGTTTAAGGTAACAGTTCATGCATCTGATGGCATAAACCATAAAAATCCATGCAAATATTTGCTGTCAAAAGTTAGGGTTTTTTTCCTTTTCTGGTGCCACAAGAATCTCTGTTGCTTGGTCTGTGACACAGATTAACCTGGCTGCCCCTCTGGGGGAAAAGCGCTCCGTTAGGGAACGAATAAGTTGTTGAGAATAAACAATCCTCATTCAATTTCTCTTCTGCGCTTCAAGATCAGTTCGTTAATACCAGGAGTACTTTTAAACTGATTTGTGTATGAAAATAACACTTGGAAGTGCAGGATCTGTTCTGTGTTGGTCAAGGTGACTTTCCATGCAACAAGGAGCAGGCACGGGACAATAGGATTTAAAAAAAAAAAAAAGACAGCTAGTTTGCAAAGCAATTTTTCAAGGAATGAAACTTTCTTTCCTCTCTCTGTGACACTCCCAAACAGTGGCCATTTATCAATACATGAAAGAGATTTATTGGTACTTAAAATATTTCAGTCCCTAAAGATAGGAAGGGAGTCCAGGGTTACAGAAAAGGTCCCCAGGCTTTGCAAGAACAGCCTTGTGACGTTCATGGTCCAGAACTGACGCTCGCATTACTTGGACCAAACTTTGGAGTAATTGCTGAATACCAGCAAAGTGCTCTGTATGCACACACACGCATGTCTGCATGCACTTTACAAAGCATTTTAAAGTCCTCCTCTGAAATCAGGCAGGGTAAGAAAAAATGTGCACCAAGGGGTTGACCAGCTGGCACAGTGGTTAAAGTGCAGTCCTGCAGACCCTGCTCACAACCTGAGTTCAATCTCAGTGGACTCAGGTAGCTGGCTCAAAGTTGACTCAGACTCCCATCCTTTGAAGGTTGGTAAATTGAGTAGCCAGTTCATGGGGGGGGGGGAATGTGTAGCCTGCATAATAAAATTGTAAACCACCCGGACAGCACTATTGTTGTTGTTTTGTTGTTTAGTTGTTTAGTTGTTTAGTTGTGTCCGACTCTTGGACCAGAGCACGCCAGGCCCTCCTGTCTTCCACTGCCTCCCAGAGTTAGGTCAAAGTCATGTTGGTCGCTTCGATGACCCTGTCCAGCCATCTCGTCCTTGGTCGTCCCCTTCTCCTATTGCCTTCACACTTTCCCAAAATCAGGGTCTTTTCCAGGGAGTCTTCTCCTCTCATGAGATGTAATAAAAGTAGCACACTTTGCTTTGTTTTTACTGTGGTCACCTTCACAGGCCACCAGAGAATGTATAGGGTGTGGCTCAGGTGTGACGTTGGGGGCTCTCTTGAGTCCAATGCAAGGACTCAAGTATCTGTGTACAGAGATTGGGGGGAGGCAAATATTATTGCATGCACGGAGTACTGTACCTGTTGGAATTCTTAGCCTCGATGCACAATTTATGCCAGGGCTGCCCCTGCTCTCTTCTTATCACACATCTTACAAAAGGACTACTGTGTAATATTTTGGCACAAAAATCAAAAGATCCTTCTTTCTTAAAACCTTTGGGGAGATGGTCATTCATTCATTCATTCATTCATTCATTCATTCATTCATTCATTCATTCATTCATTTGGTTTGTATACCACCCCATAGTACATACACTCACTGGGCAGTTCACGACGCAGGTTAAGAATCTTGATCTGTGCATGTTTCAAGTCAATGGCTTTTTTTCATGTCTTCATTTCACGAGTTTTAAACTGCTTAATTTTGAATTGTTTTACGGGTTTTTACGTTTTCAGATTGCTTTACAGGGTCCCATAACCCGCTCTGAGGTTGCGTGCTACGGAGTGGGCTTATTGACTTTTAAAAATAAATAACGATATATTTCCGCTGGGTGTTTCCACTGGGTGTTTTCTTTCTCGCGTGGTTATTTATCAGCTCCCAGATGGGTGCTATGTAAAGATGGGAAGAACGAGTTGCTAAATTCCACATTCGGCATGTTTTAGACTGTCATAGCAAATAAGGTCCCTCCTCAAGAATTTTTAAAATGTTCCCAAGTTCTTTGTCTCTGGCTGAGAACAGGTCAAAGAACTCTTATCGCCCCCCCCTTCAGGGTCTCAGTAATTTGTATTAAATGTTTCCTAACGTCCTCATGGCGTAGTGGTTAAACTGCAGCACCGCAGTCGAGACTCTGCTCATAACCTGAGTTCGATCCTTGTGTCTGATCCTAGGATTTCTGAGGTATAAAATATATAAAATATTCAGGAGTGGTTTACCATTGTATTCTTCCACATGGTACTAAAAGGGTGAGCTTGAGCATCACGGCAGTTTTCTATGAAAGATTCTCCACTCGTGTCACCTTCCACTACCGTTGTTGCCTAGCAGTTCTCTTCGGAATTTCTCCGATAGTTGGAACTATCCATCCTGTTCGGCTGATTCGGTTATTAATTCCTAGATCTTTTAAAGGGATGCGTGGTGGTTAAAACGAAAAAGGTGGCTGCCCAACGCTGCATATTCTTACAAGCTGTAACAACTCCTTGGAACAATGTGTGACGCTTACGCCAGCTAGGTCTGTAAAGAGTAAGATTGCTTCAAGAATGTGTTTAGGGTTTTCAATGATCAGCTCCATTTCTTAAGATTATCTGCGTGGGAAGAAAACTGTTGCTGTTTCCACATACTTAGAAGTGTGCATATCTTTTAATTGTTATCGTAAGGCAGTAATGGTTCATACAAATAGGCCATGTCATGCTCTGGGCAGTTTAGCATGAAATTTAATTTCTGCTTATCTCCTGAATGCCAAAAAAAGAGGCTAAAATATGTTTCATGATAGGAATCACTCTTTTTGGTAATGTGTTCATTAGAATTATTGTTTGCATCGTAGAATGGTTTTCCAAGCATGCTTTCTAATAGCAAAAGACAGGGACTGAAATCATGTTGATTAAACCAGTAATTAGCACTTGAGTAGGCCATTGAATTGGTGGGGATTGAATGAAACTCTGTGCTGATGAAACTCATGGGCACCAGGACCTTGATTTTTCCAGGATCTCCACTCATGTAGAAAGCATCCACAACTAGCAGAGGGCTCGTTTACAATAAAACAATAGTTTGGAATATGTTTCAGAGAGGGGGAAGCAGAGTTACAAGATGGGAGATACTTGGCTCAGTGAGAAGGATCTTGGAATTGTTGTAGACCAAAAGCAGGACGTGGTGGCGCTGTGAGCTAAACCTCAGAAGCCTGTGCTGCAGGGTCAGAAGACCAAGCAGTCGTAAGATCGAATCCACGCGACGGAGTGAGCGCCCTTTGCTTGTCCCAGCTCCCGCCAACCTAGCAGTTCGAAAGCATGCAAATGCAAGTAGATAAATAGGTACCACCTCAGTGGGAAGGTAACAGCGTTCCGTGTCTAAGTCGCACTGGCCATGTGACCACGGAAGATTGTCTTCCGACAAACGCTGGCTCTATGGCTTGGAAACGGGGATGAGCACCACCCCCTAGAGTCGAACACGACTGGACAAAAATTGTCAAGGGGAACCTTTACCTTTACCTTTAAAAGCTGGATATGAGCCAACAGTGTGATGTGGTGTGGCTGTAAAAAAAGCAAAGGTGATTTTAGGATGCATCAACAGAAGTAAAGTTTTCCTTGAGGTATTAGTTCCCCTCTTTTCAGCACTGGTTTAGGGCCAAATCCTGCAGCCAGGGTTGGGCCTTCATCATGTCACGGATGTAAGGCAGGCAAGAGGTTCAGACTGCTTCTAGACCAGACATTTGTGAAACCAAGCAACAAGGCCCTTGACCCCCTGCCCTTCTCCAGACTTCATGATGGGTCAAATGCACACGTATCCATTGGCACTCCCCCACGGGGCCATCTCCTTGCTCCTGGTTTGTAGGCACGCCAAGTCTGGGCTAGAACACTTTTGTGTTGACACAGTGAGTCCTGGCACATTGTGGGCATGGGTGGAAATGCATGTCCGGGATTTGAACCTCCCTCAGACACAAGAATGATATTTTTCTCACCACCACCCCAGGGCCTACAACATAACATTTTGCTTCCAATGTGGAGACCATAGGAAGCACAGGAGTCCCCAGACACTCCAGCTAGGAAGAAGGAGGACGTGTGCTTGGGGTCATCAGTCCATGCCATGCCAGACCCATCCCACAGAACGCTTGGAAAAGTTGTGTTGTGGTTACGATACGCCTGCCAGCAGGTCCAGCGCTCCGGTTGGCTGCATAATTCTGGGAGGTCTCATTCAACAACAAAGTCTGGATCATCTCTTTCCTGATGACACTCAATGCCTCCATATTATGGCTAAACCTCCAAAGACCATCCCACCATTTCCCTGCCTGCTGCTTCTTTTCATCTTTGCAGGCTTTATCATGGAGGGTTAAAAAGTTACTTTGGGGACATAAGTTTCCAGAATCCTTCAGCCAGCATGGCCTCCTTAAAAAAAAAAAGCAAAAAAGGAATGTTTCTAAGTTCCATTTCCTCACATTTTCCTAGAAACAGTTTTCAACTCTACGGTGTGGACTGCCATTCAGCTGTTTTCTTTCGGCAAACCTGTTAGCTCCGAATTCTAAGTTCGGTTCTCCGGCGAGGATGACAGACTAAGATGCACAAGCAGCTGATAAAAAGCCAATTTTATTTTAAAAAAGTACAGCTGGACCTTTTTTCTTAAAGGCAGAGAAAAGGCCCTGAGAGAAGGGTGCATAGATATTTTATAAGGTTTCTACACAAAAAGCCATATATTGGAATATTCTCATTGGTTATTTGGACCTCAAATTTGGATCCTCCTTCCCATTGGGTCAAAGATGTTCCGTAGGCATAGCTTATTGGCTATCCCTGAATATCCATAATGTGCCCCTGTGTTCCCTTGACCCAGGGTCATGTTATATCCTGAATGTGCCTGCATATCTGAAGAAGATGTTCCTTGGTCTTCCTTATCTTATTGATATGTTTATGTTGCAGTTCCTGGGCCTCAATATATGACCTTCAGGAATAGTGTTTCTCCCAGTGGTGTCAAAATGTAAATGGTTTGTTTCCTCCTCCAGATTCCAATGGGCCATCTGTGCGCGTTTGTCTTCTAAATTACTGTGTTCCTTGAGAGAAGAAATGGTACATTGTTTACATAAAGTGGACCCTCGACTTACAGACGGCTCGACTTACAGACTTTTCGAGTTACAGACTTCTCTGGCTGCATAATTTAGGTTCAACTTGCAGCCGGAGAATCGACCTACAGACCAGAAAAAAACCAAAATGGAACAAAAATGGAACAAAAACGGACGGTTATGGGATTAATCGGTTTTCAATGCATTGTAGGTCAATGGAGACTCGACCTACAGACTTTTCAACCTGCAGCCACCATTCCAATACGGATTAATTCCGTAAGTCAAGGGTCCACTGTAAATGAAGCTAAACTGCTATCTCCTTGTGGTGGGCGATCTTCCTGTTTCTAGGGTCTGAGAGGTCATTCTAGCTGGTATATTTTGATATACATTGTAATAAAGTATAGATACATTGGTGCAACAAAGCATAGAAAAATAGATACAGAATCAAAGTACAGTCTTATATATCAGGAGAGCTATGCTACACTTCCACACTATTAGAGAGGAGGCCGGGTAGGTGGGGCTCGTCAGCCCTGGAAGGCAGCCCATCTAGGAGAAGGAAAACTCCGACTTCAAACCTCCACTGCCTTGTGGCTATATCCACTTATGGAAAGGGCTTCAGGAGATAACCTCGAGGCAAAATCCGGAGCCGGAGTCCCGGAGGCAGTTTATATCATTCCGCCAACTCCTGCGACGTCACTGGAACCAATTGTACTGGCTCTTGCCTTTCCACTGGACAATTTCAGTGACGTGAAGAGGGGGGATTTGCTGCTTGGGTAACAGCCCATCCTCCATACTATTTTACCCAGGCTTCGTGCTCTGGAGAGGACACTCCAGCTTCGCATACAGCGTCGAAACAACACGGGAAGTAGCAGTTACCGGTTATAAGTCCTTGCTCAATTGGCGTAGAGCATGACGCCAGGGGCTACTTCTGACGGTGGGAGAGGTCATTACACCTCACCAGGTAGATACCGCCCGCCTTAAGCTGGGCAGCCCCCAGCCAGTAAGGTGCTACCTCGCCACGGTCTGTTAACTTCACGGGGTGCGTGGGGTTTAGGGTCAAACCCGACAAGCAGATCGATAACTGCGCACCATGCAACAATCGTAAGAAAACGCCTGCCCTAAAGCTGGGCACCTGGAATGTACGGACAATGACCCCTGGCTTTCCTGACTACGGCTTTCCTAACGACCTGCAAGAAATAGACGATGTGCGCAAGACAGCTGTCATTGACATGGAACTGAGTAGACTGCAGATGGACATTGTTGCCCTGCAAGAGACAAGATTGCCAGACTCGGGATCTGTCAAGGAAAAAAACTTCTCATTCTTCTGGCAGGGAAAACCATCGAATGAGACCAGGGAATATGGTGTTGGCTTTGCAGTCAGAAATACTCTCCTGAGATGCATTGTTCCACCTACTGTGGGGAGTGAAAGAATCCTGTCTCTGCAGCTCCACTCATCAGCAGGACCAGTAACCCTCATTAGTGCATATGCACCAACACTGTCATGCACTCCAGAAGTGAAAGACAAATTCTATGACGATCTGGCAGCTGCTATCAAAAAAGTCCCTGAGAGAGAGGCACTGTTCATTCTTGGAGACTTTAACGCTAGAGTTGGTGCTGATCATAATTCTTGGCCCACTTGTCTAGGCCGTTTTGGCATTGGAAAGATGAATGAAAATGGCCAGCGCTTGCTGGAGCTTTGCTGCCATTATGGTCTTTGCGTCAGCAACACATTCTTTAACACGAAGCTGCAACACAGAGTTTCCTGGAGACATCCAAGATCCAAGCATTGGCATCAGCTCGATCTAATCCTCACTAGACGTTCCAGCCTTCCTAGTATTACAATCACACGCAGTTACCAGAGTGCTGATTGAGATACTGATCACTCCCTGGTGTGTAGTAGAGTAAAACTGCGAACAAAGAGAGTATATCACACGAAAAAGGAAGGAAGACCACGTATTGACATCAGCAAGACTCGCGATCAAAGAAAAGTGAAAGAATTTGCCCAAGCAATTGAGGAAGCCCTTCCAGGTCCGGCTACTGCAAATGCACCTGAACGATGGGAACACTTCAAGAACACTGTCTATAACACCGCCTTGTCCACCTTTGGCAAGAAGACCCAAAAGGTGGCTGACTGGTTCGAAGCCCATTCAGAGGAGTTAATGCCAGCCATCGAGGTTAAGAGAAGAGCATTAGCAGCATACAAAGCCTGTCCTAGCGAGTACAACTTGCAAACTCTTCGAGCTGCTCGCAGCCAAGTCCAACAGGCTGCCAGGAGATGCTCCAACGACTATTGGCTCCAGCTCTGCTCTCATATACAGTTAGCAGCGGACACAGGTAACATCAAAGGAATGTATGACGGTATCAAGCAGGCCTTAGGTCCAATACAGAAGAAATCTGCTCCCTTGAAGTCTGCTACAGGTGTGCTCATCCAGGACCGAGCACAGCAGATGGAACGCTGGGTACAGCACTACTCTGAGCTATATTCCAGAGAGAATGTAGTAACCGAAGGAGCATTAAATAACATTGAGTGCCTACCTGTCTTGGAAGAGCTGGACAGCGAACCAACCCTAGCAGAAATAAAAGTGGCCTTGGACTCCCTCGCCTCCGGCAAGGCACCTGGAAAGGATAACATCCCTGCTGAAGTGCTGAAATGCTGTAAGGAGATCATCACCACCGAACTGTACGAAATCTTTTGTCTCTGCTGGAGGGAAGGTGGAGTACCACAGGACATGAAGGATGCAAACATTGTCACATTGTACAAGAACAAAGGAGACAGGGGTGACTGCAATAACTACCGTGGCATCTCTCTTCTTAGCATTGTAGGGAAGCTGCTTGCCCGTGTTGTTCTGAAGAGGCTCCAGGTGCTTGCAGACAGAGTCTATCCAGAATCACAGTGCGGATTTCGAGCTAATAGATCCACCACTGACATGGTATTCTCCCTCCGACAGCTGCAGGAGAAATGCAGGGAACAACAACAGCCACTCTTAGTGGCCTTCATAGACCTTACAAAAGCATTTGATCTGGTTAGCAGGGATGGCCTTTTTAAAATACTTCCCAAGATTGGATGTCCACCTAGTCTCCTTGACATCATCAGATCTTTCCATGAGGGAATGAAAGGCACTGTAGTTTTTGACGGCTCAACATCAGACCCCTTTGACATCCGAAGCGGAGTGAAACAGGGCTGTGTCCTCGCACCAACACTTTTTGGGATCTTTTTTGCTGTCATGCTGAAGCATGCCTTTGGAACTGCAACCGAGGGTGTCTATCTCCGGACTAGATCAGACGGAAAGCTCTTTAATCTCTCTAGATTGAGAGCGAAGACCAAAGTCCAACTGAAATGCATGCGGGACTTCCTCTTCGCAGATGATGCAGCCATCGTTGCCCACTCTGCTGAAGACCTCCAACAACTCATGAATCGTTTCAGCAAGGCCTGCCAAGACTTTGGACTAACAATCAGCCTGAAGAAAACACAAGTCATGGGCCAGGGCGTGGACTCACCTCCTTCCATTACCATCTCTACACAAGAATTGGAGGTTGTTCATGACTTTGTGTACCTTGGCTCAACCATCTCTGACACCCTCTCTCTGGATGTCGAGCTGGATAAACGCATTGGCAAAGCAGCCACCATGTTCTCTAGACTCACAAAGAGAGTATGGCTCAATAAGAAGCTGACGACACATACAAAGATCCAAGTCTATAGAGCCTGTGTCCTAAGCACACTCCTGTACTGCAGCGAGTCCTGGACCCTTTGTGCACGGTAGGAGAGGAAGCTGAACACGTTCCATATGCGTTGCCTCCGACGGATTTTTGGCATCACCTGGCAGGACATAAGTCCCAAACAGAGTAGTCCTAGAACGAGCTGGAATTTTCAGCATGAATACATTACTGAAACAGCGACGTCTACGTTGGCTTGGGCACGTCGTGAGAATGGCTGATGGTCGGATTCCAAAGGACCTCCTGTATGGAGAATTAGTGCAGGGAAATCGCCCCAGAGGGAGACCACAGCTGCGATACAAGGACGTCTGCAAGCGAGATCTGAAGGCCTTAGGAATAGACCTCAACAGATGGGAAACCCTGACATCTGAGCGTTCAGCCTGGAGGCAGGCACTGTATTGTGGCCTCTCCCAATTTGAAGCGACCCTTGCCCAGCAGGCCGAGGCAAAGAGGAAATCACAAAAGCAGCAAAACCAGGGAGCTGGACAGGGGACAGATTGGATTTGTCTTCATTGTGGAAGGGATTGTCACTCTCGAATTGGCCTCCTCAGCCACACTAGACGCTGTTCCAAGTCCTCCATACAGAGCACGCTACCATAGTCTTTCGAGACTGAAGGATGCCTAACTATGCTGTTTTCTATCATGGGTGGTATACAAAGCATCTGGAGTATGTGTGTTACATTGGAACTCCATCTTGTCCCTCTATCACACCTTTGTGATGAATCTTAAAACCTGTCGACTGGATTTTGGTTAATGTTCTTGAGCAAAACTCTCCCATTCAACCCAGCACATGGCTCACTTTGGGCAAAGCTCCTCTTAATTTAGTGTCCTGGACACTCTGTGTCTGGGGGAGCTCACATACATAAAAGGAAAAAGACTTGCGGTGGGAGGAATAATCCATTCCTGGCATTATCTGCTCTGTTCCACTGACATAGTTCTTCCCCCACTATCTACGCAAAGTAGGAAAGACAGTGGGGTTGCAGGAAGCGATGTGGCCCCTGTTCTGTCCCTTCCTCTATCTATGCAGATGTTGGATGTCCTAAGAAATCTCCTTTTCCCTCTTGCCTTTAATGCAGCTGTAAGAACACTTAGTGTACCAAGAAAGAGGAGAGATGGAGAAAGACTTTAACCTCCCATAGAAGCTTTGGGTACCACTCAGCAGCCAGATCTTTGTGGGTTCATGGTAGACTAGGACTATCAAGGCGATCCTGCCCCTCCGGATCCTTTTTTTAAAATTTATTTTTCTTTTGTTTTCATCATCATCATCTTAGAATGCCCGGGCAGGAAAGGACCCTTTAGATCATCAGGACCAGCCCCCCACCCAGGAGGCACAATGGGAAACTGAACTCCCAAGTCAGTTTTAGTCCTGACAAACAGGGCTAAAACTGACAGGTTCTAAATTTTGTTCAGAATCAGGCTCAGGATTAACTGATTCATGTTCTGATTTTTATGTTTATGGGGGAGGCGATAACTCTTTTTTCAAAACCCAGATCCCTTTAGGGTGGTGAGGAGGAGGTTTTGCCCGTTTTTCTTTCGAAACAGAGTGATGGTTTTCAAGATACTGGCTTGAAAAGGTCCTATCTGATTGTATGGGTCTCTCTCTCTCTCTCTCTCTCTCTCTCTGTGTGTGTGTGTGTGTGTGTGTGTGTGTGTGTGTGTGTGTGTGTGTGTGTGTGTGTGTGTGTGTGTGTGTGTGTGTGTGTGTGTGTGTGTGTGTGTGTTCTAAAGTCCACAATCAGCACGTTTTTTTCCGGCTTCTTGCCAGTGAATTCCTCTTGCAATAACCCATCAGCTAGTCCTTCAACAGCCGTAATTCTGTCTCCTGCAATAACAAAGAGCCGCTCCTTGAACATTACAGCTGAAGTGACATTTCTAATTACCAGTCTGCAGCATAAATATTGGGTTGCCCTGCTTAGGGAGGCGGGGGGGGGAGGGAGCAAAAGGTGACTCAGAATCAGGAGGGGAGAAAACATGAGCTCAGCAGCTTTCAGGTCTGTTGCCAAACGCGGGGGAAGGAAGCCATGCGATGCCTGAGGATATTGGAGGGCTGTGAAGCAGCTAAGTTGTAGCTCCCTAGTAATGACCTCAAAGTCAAGTCAAGCCTAATCTGTTAGAGATGAATCTGGATCTCTCAGATTTCAGCCAAAGTTATAATGTCACCCTCATTCGGAAGGACTGTAAACGAAGTTCAGCCTGATCCCTCATGGTCTTTCTCAGCTCCACCTCTTGATCCACATGTAACAGATGGCTTAAGTCCCTGATCTACAGCTACTTTATTTATTCATTTATTTATTTATTCATTTATTTATTTATTTATTTATTTATTCATTCATTCATTCATTCATTCATTCATTCATTTAATTTCTATGCCGCCCAATCTACCCAGAGGTCTCTGGGCAGCTCACAACAATTGAAGTTCAATACAATAAAAGATAAAATGATTAAAATACAATTAAAATACAATTAAAATTGCCATCATCAGGACCCACTGTTGATGTTATTTCAATTAAAAGCCTTCTGGAACAGGAAGGTTTTGACCTGGCGCCGAAATGTCATCAACGTCGGCGCCAGACGAATTTCAGTCGGGAGGGCATTCCATAGTCTGGGGGCAGCTGCCGAGAAGGCCCTTTGTCTACAAGCCATCCCTCTTACCTCCTTACTTTAGAACTTCTCAGCCTTTGCGTGGCTGCAGGATAGTATCACTCTTCTACTGCACCACACAAAAATGTGAGGTACTGTTGCATGCCCTTCACTTCCATGAGTAATTAGGAGCTCTGAGTAAGGAGGCAATATTGTAGAGATTTGAATTTTTGGTTAAAATCCTCTAGCCGTGCAGGAGAAATGCAAGGATTTGCAGAACAGAATTGGTTCACGTTCTCCAGAGTAGTCCATTTCTTTTTCCTCATTACAGTGGCATTTACGGCCATAATAACACACTCTGAGACATAAGTAGGAGAAAGAATAAAAGGTTTCATTACTTACAATTGAATAGATTAAACAGCAAATCGGCCAACAGGACTGTTTCAGCAACAGACTTCAGTAGACTCCAGAGAGAAAAGACACAGGGCTCTCTTTGAACAATTGGTTATTGCTAGGTAGATTGACAGTCACCCCAGCCCCGAAAGGTCCCTCCCAAATACATCTAGTAGAGGCAGCATGCAAGGTTGCATTAACTCCAACACATTGAACCATCAAATCAATCCAGTGTAGGCTGCATCCTTTTATTGCCCTGGCACGAAAGAGTAAGTCAGTCTTGGGCAAAGAGATCATTAACCCTAAGTTGTCCATGTATATAGTATAACAAGGACGACATCATTTTGATGAGCTCCAGTCAAGAATACATATAGAATGGAAGCTGAGAACAAGGTAGATGCAAGACTACAGATGATACAGGCATTGTAACCTTCACCCATGTGGCCCCTGCTTGTTTTTCCCTCACAAAGGCTCACATCGCATTTTCTTCTCGCTGCCACCAATGCATTACTTCAATCTACAATATAAAGGACGTTCGTCTGAACGCTTGACTTGGGAATAGAAACAGAACTTATTTATTGAAGTGAAGCAGATTGAATAATAACAGAGGTTCTTCAGATACACATTGTTGTTTAGTTGTTTAGTCGTGTCCGACTCTTCATGACCCCATGGACCAGAGCACGCCAGGCCCTCCTGTCTTCCATTGCCTCCCAGAGTTCGGTCAAATTCATGTTGATCACTTCAGTGACACTATCCAGCCATCTCGTCCTCTGTCATCCCCTTCTCCTCTTACCTTCACTCTTTCCCAACATCAGGGTCTTTTCCAGGGAGGCTTCCCTTCCCATGAGATGGCCAAAGTATTGGAGCCACAGCTTCAGGATCTGTCCTTCCAGTGAGCATTCAGGGTTGATTTGCTTTAGAATGTATAGGTTTGTTCTCCTTGCAGTCCAGGAGACTCACAAGAGCCTCCTCCAGCACCACAATTCAAAAGCATCAGTTCTTCGGCGGTCAGCCTTCCTTATGTTCCAGCTCTCCCTTCCATACATCGCTACTGAAAAACCATAGCTTTGACTATGTGGACCTTTGTTGGCAAGGTGATGTCTCTGCTTTTTAAGATGCTGTCTAGGTTTGTCATCGCTTTCCTCCCAAGAAGCAGGCATCTTTTAATTTCATGGCTGCTGTCACCATCTGCAGTGATCATGGATGCCAGGAAGGTAAACTCTGTCACTGCCTCCATATCTTTCCCCAGATACACATTACACATAAGCCAATCATCAACAGTCCTCTCAGTACATACTTCTTTTTTCTTGCTATATCATTAACACCTTCTCTACCTATTTTCCCAGCCAGCTCTATCTCTCTCTCAGTATCTGTTCCCTCTCTCTCTGACTAACCAGCCCCATCTCTATCTGCATCTCATCCCAATCTCTATCTGACTCCTCCTTCTCCCACCAAGCCTCATGTAGCCTCATGTAGCTGCTGACTCCATCTCTCCAGTCCTCTCATAGGCTCATGCAAATCAATTCCTAAATATGAATGGCATGACTGACATGGGCGATCACCACATTCATAAACTGAGAAACTGGTGGTTTGTGACGGTTCATGGTAGCCACACACCACAACCCATTACAAAACCCCTGAAAAACTTATTTGTGGATCATTTTTCCGGCTAGTGCTGGGGAGGAAACCATCCACCCTGCCCTCATCACCTCCCTATTTTGCCTTGAAGCTGCCACTGTCTTGAAGCTGCCACTACTTCCTCCTCTTTCAGGATAGCAATGGTGACAGAGGAGGAAGCAGTGGCAGCTTCAGGACAAGGTAGGGAGGCCATAGGGACAGGGGACGGAGTGAGCATCCTGTTTTGCAAAAGCAAAACAAAGCACCGAGGGGGGAAAAAGTTGAGTGTTTCTTTTCATTTTGGTAAAACAAAGGGTTGTGGTGGCACTGCGGGTTAAACCGCAGAAGCCTGTGCTGCAGGGTCAGAAGACCAGCATTCCTAAGATCGAATCCACGCGATGGAGTGAGCTCCCATCGCTTGTCCCAGCTCCTGCCAATGTAGCGCTTCGAAAGCATGTAAAAATGCGAGTTGATAAATAGGTACCACCTCAGTGGGAAGGTAAAATGGCGTTCCCTAGTCACGCTGGCCACGTGGCAACGGAAACTGTCTTCGGACAAGCGCTGGCTCTACGGCTTGAAAAATGGGATAAGCATACAACTGGACTAAAAAATGTCAAGGGGAACCTTTACCTTTACTTTTAAAACAAGATTTCCCAAACCAACCACGAACCAGCCCAGTTTGCGGGTTTTTCTGATTCATGGCTCAGTTCGTGTCCATCTCTACAGAGGATTGTGTTCCCTACAGAATAAGGAAGAAAGACATAAGCTGCCCAAGTCACTTAGATTCGGTGCAAACTGACTCCCAGGAGGGACTTTGCTTCCAAGCAACTGTTCCATAATGATCTTTATGCAGCAGACACTTCCAAGTGATTAAAACAAATCATTATCCTCCACAGAAAAAGCACATACCAGCAAAAGATGCCTCTGAGCCACCTTTCTCTATGTTATGCTAATCGCATCCCCTAACTAATATCCTCTTTTTAAAAATCTCCTTAGCATGGCAGAAGGTGAGGAGATAAGTTCAGGAAGTCTGTTTGCCAGTTTCTTCCCCCAAATCCAAGTTTATGAAACATCACCTGAAGGCTGTAGCGTTTATGTTTTTAATTAAGGAATTTAAAATTATTTGGGCTACGTACCTTGAAGGATGCAACCCCGTGCAGATTTTTTTTTTAATGATATCAATAACTCAAGAACTAAAATATCCGGTACTAATGTTATAGAAACAGGAATCCATGCTCTGGTGATCTCAAAAATAGATTACTGCAATGCACTCTACATGGGGCTGTCCCTGAGACTGACACAGAAGCTTCAACAGATCCAGAATACGGCAGCCAGGTTAGTAAGGGGATTAAATAAATAGCACCACCTTTCTCCAATCCTGGCTGATCTACACCGGCTACCTGTTTGCTTCCATATCAGATTCAAGGTTTCATCATATTGATAGCAAGTAGGTACTGAATAAGAAAAGTAGTGAAACATATAGCAACATATAGTAACATAGCATACATATAGAAATAAGATTCCTCACCCCAAAGGTAGGGAACTTCAGCTGACATTGGCTCCTAGAAACACGGGAAGTCCTACATGACCTCCCAGAACATTGGGATGTTACTAGATGTTACAGGGGAGGTGTGAAGAGGCCCATTAATAACACAACAGATCCTCAGTCTTCAGGAAGATCAGCATCAACATACAAATAAGGAATAAACTTCTGGGGTGCCAGGATTTCTGGAAATTAGAAGGAAAATGAGAGGAAGGCCTCCATCTCTCTCCATTCCCTGTCAAGAACCAATAGGTCACTGGATCATAGCCCGAACACCAATTAAGGCAAGGATCCAAAACTTGTTGCAGATGAGGACCAATCACGGTTTGGGGGTCTATGGCTCCCTATTAGTAAACAGTATATATGTACCCGACTAATGTCTTTTCGAGGACTTCTCTCTCTTTATGAGAAGAGCCCCAGCTGTCTGCTTTGGCATACTTTGTTTTCTCAATAAAAACATGTTGCATCACAGCTGGCTCGTCTGTGTCCGATCTTATGCCAGAGATTAGCTCAAAATTTCTAAAAGCCTCAAAATCAAGGCTAACGATATAAAGCCATAAACAGTTGGAGACCTCATTACATTGCAGAACACCTGCTCCCAGCAGGGACTGCCCATTCCTCCCAGGCGGGACAGGTAAGGGTGCTGTGGTGTTCGCCCAGGTCATGAATATTAATGTGTTATCTGCATGGACCAATGAGAGTGGTGGAAAGATGGAGTCACAAGATATAAGAGTATCTGCAAGGGGATGAGATGAAGTTGGAGTTTATATTGGGAGACTGAGAGTTGGAAAGTTTAGAGTGGAGGATTGGTGGTTTTGGACTTTGGGGTGGATAGAGACAGGGTTGGTGGCTGAGAGTGGATGAAGTAGGATGACACATTGCCTGGACCTCTATTATTAATAATACAGAATGTTGATGTAATCAACTGGTGGCAGCGACACAACATGATTGTGCCCTTTTGCTTGGTGAAACAACCAAGGGACAGGCAGAAACGTGACAGGCGCTAAACCCGATGGAGACCAGGAGGGAGAGAACAGGAGCCAGACCTTCTTGGTGGCTGGGCAGTTCAGAAGCACCATCCACAACTGAAAAGAAACAATGACTTCGCCCTACCTTGGATAGTGTTTAGATATAGTATTATTTGGAGGAAAACTGCAGCCCAGCAGCCAATGAGCACAATGAAGCTGGGATGATTTGAATGGCCCTTCCCTTAGAGCCCTGTATAATCTAGAAAAGGTGTGACTTTTTTGCTGCAGGTCAAAGAACATGAAATAGTTAAGGAACATGACAAAGCAGAGGGACTCCAACTAGAGATGGAGAAAGATATAAAAACGGATCGTTTTTTCCAATGAATATAGCCGATATGTTAAATATCTGTCTATCTGTATTTGTGGGTTCCAGAGACCCCCACGAATATGAAGGGATGATATTTACCCATTTTATTTGTACTTTGTATTTTTTAAAAAAAGCATTCTGCCTGCAGAAAGGCAGCCACCACCCCACACAGCCACCCAATACCACAGCCTATCCCCCACCCCCTTCCTTTCCCTACCATAGCCCTCTCCCACCCCCACCAACAGCCCCTTACCTTAATCGAAGCTGCCAAGGTCTCTTCGCCTAGTCCAAGCCACAGTACATAAAAAGGGAGTCTGGCTGCCCTTTGTGAAGATGGCAGCTTCAGCTTCATTTACAGGAGGGAAGCTGCAGCTGGCGTCTTTGCAAAGGGCAGCCTGGATTCCCTTAATCCTGCCTTGGGAAGCTTCCCTGAAGTTTCCCTGAAAATTTGGTGCCTCTAGGTAGTTGGTGTCCAGTTGTATAGCCGTTTAAAGCAAAGATAGATCAGATTGATTTGTCAAGTCATCAAAGAATATTCATATATTCATATCCATTGATCCGTTAACCTTGACAGATCACAAATCAAAATGGGTCACGTTTTTTTTTTATTTGTCCCCATCTCTAACGCCAACCTCTCCTTTACAAGAAGAGCCTCTTTCTTCTTAATGCAAAAGTTGTACAGTCGAACTATACAGAAAGAATGGGATTAAAAATGTAGCAGCTTAGCTACCTGTGTCTGACAGTTTAACAGGCGCAGATAGTGGTATTCCCATCATTCAGGTTCAAAATGATGCTAGCTGTAGAGTAGAAAGAAATAATATCCATAATGTCCTTTTATTATCTAGGGGAGAGGAAGGACTCCCAAAGGAATCAGTCTAAATAGATTTGCCCTAGTCTGCCCCATAGGAACGATAAAGTATTCAGTAATTGTTAGCCTTAAACATAAGTGGGAAGGAAGCAAAGTTGTCTTTTTCTGTTATTTTAGCTTTCCATTCACGGAGCCAACCATTTGTCGTATCTCCACATTTTAAAGGCACTGCAAATTTCTACTTAAGTGGATTTGGGGACTCTTCTGGAATACTGCAAAGAATGCTACTAGAAATATCTTCAGGCACTGCTTCATGAGAACAATGAGCAAAGCAGATTGCTGGGAATATGGGTACGAAGAATATGCTGCAGACATGATAAAATCGAAGACTGAAAATCACGCCGTTGAAGAGGTAGAAAGCAAAAACCAAATGGTGCCACCCTCTGTTTTTACTTGAAATGAAATGTGCTGGGGGAAGACGACAGCATCACTGCCTTATAAAAGTTTTATTACAATCATCAGTAATTTGTATAGCCAGAAGCACCATTGCTGTACATATTCTTAGCATGATCATTGATCCCCAATAGTTAATAGCAACTGGATTTTCTTCATTATCAGCATTTACTCTCCTTGAGGGCAAAAGAAGGAAAGGGGGAGGAAACAGATGGAAAAGGAAAAGAAACCAAGACACAAATGTATCCAAACATGTACGTTTGCCTACATTTAGATTATATCTTAGATTAGGCATCCTTCAGTCTCAAAAGACTATGGTAATGTGCTCTAAATGGAGGACTTGGTGTGGCTGAGAAGGTTAATTCGAGAGTGACCATCCCTTCCACATTGAAGACAAATACACTCTCTCTCCTGTCCAGCTCCCTGGTTTTGATGGTTTCGGGACTGCCTCTTTGCCTTGGCCTGCTGGACAAGGGTCCTTTCAAATTGGCAGAGGCCGTGATGCAACGCCTGCCTCCAGGCTGAACGCTCAGATGTCAAGGTTTCCCCTCTGTTGAGGTCCATTTCCAAGTCCTTCAGATCCTGCTTGCAGATATCCTTGTATCGCAGCTGTGGTCTCCTTCTGGTGCGCTTTCCCTGCACTAGTTTTCCATACAGAAGATCTTTTGGAATCTGACCATCAGCCATTCTCACGACATGCCCAAGCCAACATAGACATTGCTGTTTCAGTAATGTATACATGCTAAAAAATTCCAGCTCATTCTAGGACTACTCTATTTGGAACTTTGTCCTGCCAGGTGATACAAAAAATGCGTCGGAGACAATGCATATGGAACGTGTTCAACTTCCTCTCCTGCATTGAGACTGTATTGCAATTAAGAAGAAAAGCATTCACAGAAAAGGTAGGTTTGAAGTCTGTGAGAATGCACTGTGTCAATGTTTGAGAAGGAAGGTTACTCGCCGGATACTGCCCAATGTTATTTCATTTAGGATACGCCTTTTTACCTTGTCATTCATGTAGAGGAACAAGCATGGATGGTACCTATCCAAGATTCAATAAACCCCCAGATTTATTTTATTTTATTGCACACCTGAGATTTTTATAGCTATTGCAATAGTTTGAAAAAAACCTGTTAGATGCTCAGAAGAAGCAAGCAAGCAGAACTATATGGATCTACAACAAAATACAGATGTTACATTGGGAATGCTCACTGGGAAAGAGAATCTGGAAGAGCAGATGTTGATCTGTCCCCTCACCAATCTGACTTCTCTGCAGTCAGCACATGAAACAGACTCTTGCTGGGAGATGTTCTCCAAGTGCTGGAAGTCAGGTTCTTACTCACAGCCCCCCTCTTTCTTAGTCCCACCCTTTTGAGCCCCAATATTCTATAGGAGTTGCACAAGCCCTGTATGTGAGGGCTCTCTATATCAACAGTAAACCTGAAAAATCAGGCTTACCCGTTGGGTGGCAACATCCCACCCATAGAGGGTGCTCTCCTCGCCAGATTTTGCTCTTCAAATGCAAGAGCTAGGTGGGGCCAGCCTAGTCTTTCTCTGTGCATCATTTAACGTCAAGGACCTGAACAGGGTTTCTGTCTCACAATTCCTTCGCTCTCTTGCCCAGCGGATGCCTTTGTTGCTCCTGCTGAAAGTGAGCAAAACCCGGCCGCCCTTTCCAAGCCCTCTCCCTGCTGTGCAATTATATAAAAAGCCATGTGCCCTTTCCTCTGAGTCACCCAGGGAAAGGGAGAATTGAATTACGTTCCTGCCAAATAAAACCTGATAAAACAAGACTGAGGCTATTTTCGTAATCAAGAAAGACATAATAATATCCCCTCTTTCATACGAGCGCATTGAACAAAGAAAGGAGAGGGCAGTTACAGAGAAGATAGCTGGTGCACAGACCTACAGGATCTGGGCTGGGGCTGTGGACCAGGGGACACAATTATGATACAGCAGGGCCCTGGACAAGCACAGGTAGGCATCCTTCAGTCTCGAGAGACTCTGGTAACATGTTCTGAATGGAGGTCTTGGAAAAAGCGTCTAGTATGACTGAGAAAGCCAATTCAAGAGTGACCGTCCCTTCCACACTGAAGACAAATACAGTCTGTCCCCTGTCCAGCTCCCTGATTTTGCTGGTATCAGGACTGCTTCTTTGCCTCGGCCTGCTGGACAAGGGTCTCTTCAAATTGGGAGAGGCCGTGATGCACCGGCTGCCCCCAGGCTGAACGCTCAAATGTCAGGGTTTCCCATCGGTTGAGGTCCATTTCTCTGGCTTCAGAACAGGGATCATGAGGATAAATGTGGCTCTTAGCGAGGATTGCTGAATGCCAAGTTTGGGATGATTGTGTTTTGGACTGTTCTGAAACACAGAATGTTTCAGTAGAAAATGTGTGCATTTAACCTTTGTACTCATAGTGGACCGGATCAGTGGGTGAAATCTGGGAGCCGGCTCATTGGGTACAATGCTGATCCCACACACCCACACCCATGAATTCAATCTGCTTACTTTCAGAATGCCTGGAAAGGAATTTTATCTCCAAGGATTGCTTTGAATTCCTGTTTTGGTTTGCATTTTTAACAGAAAGACATTGAACTTCTGTTCCTTTGAATGCTGAAAGAATCTTGAAAATACTGTATCTGTAGGACTGGCCCAACAACCCAAGCAGAGGGAAGCACACATTCTTGAAATAGCTCTCAGTTCAAAGCCAGCAATTGTTACACTATGGGTTATTCAGAACTTTGACTACAACTCCCAGAATCCCCAGCCTGTTTTAATCTAAAAAGATAAAGTTGCCAGGCTATAGGACCAGCTTGTCCAAGTCCAGATCATATGAACCAGAGAGATGCTCGGAGGGGAAGCCAAGGAAGAAATTCACTGCCATTCGCTATCTGAAGCTTTCCTAGTAGAGCACTACAAGATTTAGGGGTGCCAATTGTCTTCTGATGCAGCGCTTGGATTTTTAACATCTGAAGGTGGAATGTCAGGCAGATGCAGAATAACATGATTATATCTTTTTCAAAATGAAATCTCACATTTGTGCTTCAGCGGGAACAAGCTACACTAACAGACCACATTTCAGTCCATCTCCTTTTTTAAAAAAGGAAGGAGTTTTGAAAATACATCTTCCGGAGCTCCTCTCCATCAGGGCAAGCATGGAACCTTCTTCAGATACTGCATACCGAAGCCTCCCTTGTCCTTCTCAACAACAAGACACCTTGGGCCACCTTAAAAAATTAACACACCTTTGTGTTTCCATGGACTGCGGCCCACTTCATCAGATGCCATCATTCAACAAAGGTAGCCACGACCCATGGAAGCTTATGCCAAATAAAATTTGCTAGTCCTTCTGGTTCTTCCTTGTTTTTGCTGCTCTAGCCTAACCCAGCACTCCCCTGGAATGTCCTTCTAACTGTTTCCTAGTGGAAGATTCTTTCTCATATTTTAAAACACTTTTCTGGTGCCTCTCAGGAATATTCTCCCCCAAGTTAGACTGGCATTAGCTTTGGAGTGAGGAATGAAAGCATAGCATGAATCCTTTGGCAAATCCCTTCCCTCTCTTGAGAAGAGGGCTAAAAGCCTGAGACTTCTGGTCAAAGCGAGAGATGTTACAACCTTATGGTCCCCAATACTGAAGTAATACCTAAGGGAGGGGGTGGATCTCAGACGTTCTTGAGAATTCCAGCTCCAGGCCTTATTGTAGACATCAAAATCTTCTTTTATCTCTCCTTGTTTTTCTCCTTCTCTTCATTCTCTATATTTACAAGCCACTAAAGAAAGTGCAGAGTGTACAACATGAAAACCATGTCTCTTAATGGTGCTGACAGTGTACTTTCCTCGCAAAAACCTATAAAGCAGAACAAATCCGAAGGGATGTTGTGTGACTTTTAAAAGGGGAATGAAGAAGATAAAGGTTTGTTTCCAAAGGCAAGAGTGAGGCCAGAAAGATGAGCAGTTCGTGGAAGAAGTGTTATAGTCCAAGCCACTTCTAGGCATTCTGAAATGCATAAATTCAAAGCAGGGAGGGGTGAGTGTCAGGATCATGCCCACCCCCCATCTTTGGGCAGTCAACAACTTGGTGTGCACAGAATGTTTCAGCACAAAACTGTGTGCAGACTTTGCACAAAGTGGACCTGATCCACTTGAAGGCTGGGAGGAGTCTCTGTGAGTACAATACACACACACACACACACACACACACACACAGACAGACAGACAGACAGACAGACAGACAGACAGACAGACAGACAGACAGACAGACAGACACACACACACACACACACACACACACACACACACCACATTTCATCAGCACCCTTTCTGGAATTTCCAAAGATCCGTTTGCACTGCTGTTTCAGTCTGCATTTTTGACATAGGGAAATGGACCACTGATTCCTTTGAAAGCTGAAAGGATCTTGAAAATAGAAGCAGAACCAGCCCGATGGTTGGGCAGAGGGGAGTAGCTATGCCACCAAGCAGATTGTTGGCATTGTTAAGAGGCAAAACACTTCTCATTGTATTCGCGAAGGCTTTCACAGCCAGGATCTGATGGTTGTTGTGGGTTTTTCGGGCTCTTTTGGCTGTGTTCTGAACATTGTTCTTCTTGACATTTTGCCAGTCTCTGTGGCCGGCATCTTCAGAGGACTGGACACACCTCTGAAGATGCTGGCCACAGACACAGAGACTGGTGAAACGTCAGGAAGAACAACCTTCAGAACACGGCCAAAGAGCCCGAAAAACCCACAGCAAGCAAACTTCTCATTATTTATTTACTATCCCTGTAGTTTTACTGTCTTATCATAGGGTTTTAGAAGCAAGAAAGTATTTTCACAGCCAGAGCTGTCAAGGTGTAAGGACAAGGGGAAAGGATTTTCAGCCCTGGGAACCAAAACACCTTGACTAGCTGGATTTCTCTGAATGGTGCCTGACAGATCACCTTTTGATCTTCTCCTGAGCAAGTAAAAAAATGTCACCGTCCGGGCCTGGTTGGAGCTCTCTTGAAAATCTTCTCCAAACTCCAGGACTGGTACTCAGGTTGCCTCAGCATGGATCCCTTCCAAATGCAGAAATTCAGTCTGGTTTGATTTCATTGTTTCCAGTTGCCCTTTTTCCCGAGAACAGTGGAAACTGAAGATACCATGGTGGCGTCTACCTTAGGATATTCCCAAGCAAAATCAGTTTCATGGACTAAAACTATTCTGGGATCTGTTCCCCCAAAAGCAACTGTTCTCATCTTTGCTCTGGAAGCTTGGGAAGAAGGGACCTGCACATCTGGTGCCAACATCAAAGCTTAGGATCAATCATACTAGCCTGTTTTTCTTTGATGGTGATATTCCATGCTTCAAGCTGTTATGCTTTGTTGTTGTTGTTGTTATGTGCCACCAAGCCACCTCTAACTTATGGCAACACTATGAATGAACTATCTCCAAAACATCCTGTCCTCAGCTACCCGGTTCAGCTCTTGATAATTCAAGCCTGTGCTTTCCTTTAGGGAGTCAGTCCATCTTGTATTGGGTCTTCCTCTTTTCCTGCTGCCTTTCCACTTTTCCCAGCATCATTGCCTTTTCCAAAGAATCCTGCCTTTTCATGATGTGCCCAAAGGAGGACAGCCTCCGTTTCAACATTTTTGCCTCGGGAGAAAAGTTCAGGCTTGATTTGATCTAGGACAACTACTTGTTTGTCTTTCTGGCAGTCCAGGGTATCTGCAAGGCTCTCCTTCAGCACCAGATTTCAAAGGAATCCTTTCGCAAGGGAGCAGGATTGACTGCACAGGGAGGTAGGGAAAGCCAGACGGGCTCTGGCCACAATGGGTGCAACAACTGTGAGAAAGGCCCCCAGTGCTATGTGGAGTCCAGTAAGTGGGCCAGTTAGTTGTGGGGGAGGGAACTGGAGGCCCCTGGGCCCTGTGGTAGCATGGGTCATGTTCATATCCCCAGAAGTACAAATACGAATAGTCCATGTCTAGTCTTCTTATACTGTTTTTTTACCTGTTGGATAGACCCTTCTTTGAATATCATTTAAATTATCTTTGGTGGCAATTTGAGACCTCAGGAAGGAGGCAGCTGTGGAGTCTCAACTGAAGGAGAAGGACAAACTCCAAGAGGTGCTGTAGCAGCGAATTTCCTGTGTGATAGATGCAGTAAATGGAAATGTCTAAAAATATGGGGCCCCAAATTAGACAATCTGGTTGTTGTTGGTTTTTAGTTGTTCAGTTGTGTCTGACTCTTCGTGACCCCATGGACTGAAGCACGTCAGGCCCTCTTGTCTTCCACTGCCTCCCGGAGTTGGGTCAAATTCATGTTGGTCGCTTCGATGATACTGTCCAACCATCTCTTCCTCTGTCATCCCCTTCTCCTCTTGCCCTCACACTTTCCCAACATCAGGGTCTTTTCCAGGGAGTCTTCTCTTCTCATGAGATGGCCAAAGTATTGGAGCCTCAGCTTCAGGATCTGTCCTTCCAGGGAGCACTCAGGGTTGATTTCCTTTAGAATGGATAGGTTTGTTCTCCTTGCAGTCCAGGGGACTCTCAAGAGTCTCCTCCAGCACCACGATTCAAAAGCATCAATTCTTCGGCGGTCAGCCTTTGGCGGTCATCTACCAGTATCTGCTAGTAAATACTTTCAAAGGTGAATGTGTGGTCATATCTAGGAAGTCCTAACTTTTACACAGAGGAGTCGTTTCACATGCTGGAAAAGTCTTGGCCTGCATCCAGACACAATTACATCCAGACACAATTGTTACACTTGGCCCGTTGGGAGTCTCCCTCCCATCGTCCACATGTTGGAGATCCCTCAGGACTGCCCTGAATCTGGCCTAACTTTCTGCTGATGCAGCAGTTGTGAGTCTGGCCCGAGAGGATTTGTGTTTGGTGTAAGTCAGCTCCCAGCCTTCTCTTCTTCCTCTTCTCCAGCCTTTTTCTGGTTCTTCTGCCAGTTGGTCTCAGCCAGGACAAAAGATGCATTGCCAGATCCACTTGTGCCAACAAATCTGATCAGAAGGTTGTGCCAGCCCAAGAGACCTCTGTCCATTCGAAACCTACCTGATATATCTTTCAGCTTGTTTTGCACAATAAAGCAGGGCCCCATATCTGCGGGATCAGTATCCACTGACTCATGGATTTTGTGCCTGTAAATAGCAAATAAGAAACCTCAGAAATACATATTTATACATATTTCCAGGGTGTATTTACCAGAAATGGCCAGAGATCATGCAATGTATAACATTTGATATAAGTTCATGTGCTTCAGCATCTGATCTCCCTCTTTCTGCACTGATTTAAGTCACGCAAAGGGCCAATAATCAATTGTTCTAATATTCTCAGCCCTCACTTTCTGTACTTGATTGAACCACACAAATATCCATGCAATTGTTCATATTGATTCCATGATTTGCATTGCTATTTGCACTCTGTGATTTGTCTGACTTTAGAAAAAAAAAGCAATAGGATCCAAGTGCAATTAAACTGATCGGGGGCCCACGCAATGACTCAGCTCAGAGATTGGATTTCCATTCAAGTAAGAGAGAGCAGCATCTGTCAATGGACACAATCCTCTTGTGTAACTTTGTGCCCAGCTTAATGTTGATTGGGAACTTTAGATTTACACTAATTCCAGTCTTCCCAACCCCTGTTTTAGGCTCCTTAGGGCTCTTCTTTGCCTTGAGGAAGCCTTTGGGAGCCTCGGGTTGTGGAGTGGACCTTTTAGATCTAAAAGTCTAAAATTGCTGCTAGATCACTGCCACTGGGATCAAGACTGTACTGATTTTTGATTTTTCAAGGGTCCCCCTGCCATCGCAAGGTACCCAACGGTTCCCTAGGGCAAAAGGGAGCGCTATGGTGCCTCAATCTGGGTTGCATTAGATACAGAAAGATTTTGCCCAGTTTCCTCTATTTCTGTCTCTTGTAGATCCCTTGTTGTATCTCATGCTATTCTCATAGAGTCGTCGTAGGGTTGGAAGGGACCTTAGAGGTCTTCTAGTCCAACCCTCTGCCCAAGGCAGGAGACCTCATACTCGATGACCTCATCCCATCCTGGACAGATGGCTGTCCAATTTTTTCCCTTGAAAACCTCCAGCGATGGGGTGGACATTGGGAGGCAAGCTGTTCCACTGCTTAATGGTTCTTACCATCTGAAAATTCCTCCTTTTTTCCAGGTTGGATTTCCCTCTGATGCATTTCCACCCGTTGATTCTTGTCCTACCCTCAGGTGCAATGGAGAATCAATCGATACCCTCTTCCCTGTGGCAACCCTTCAGATGTTGGAAGACTGCTGTCATGTCTCCCCTCAATCTTCACTTTGTTAAGCTAAACATACCTAGTTGTTTTAGTCGTTCTTTGTAGGATTTAGCCTCCAGTCCCATGCTTCATGATTAGAGTTCTGTTGCTCTTCTCTGCACCCTTTCCAGGGCCTCAGAATCTTTTTTTGTATTGTGGTGGCCAGAACTGGACACAGCACTCCAAGTGTGGCCTCACCATCTCCATTGTTCCTGAACATTGAGGAAAAGATGTAGGAAGCCTGCGATGGACTTTGGTGGAAAATTGGATGCTGGAATGTCCCATTCTTTGTCTCTCAACTCTGTTCCAAATATGGGGGGGGGGGATGCAGACTTCAGACCATTGTTTTTAAGCTGTTCTCACATGAAATGTCAGCTTGAGATGCTTGATATTTAATGACCCATTCACACATGTAAGGTATCACAATGTTGGGGGTACCAAGTGGTGAAAAAAGGCCAAGGTCATGGAATCAGGAGAAATGAAAATATGTCTGTATGAATGATATCTCTCTGTAAATGTGCTTAGTCCCAGACCTTCTATATTTTACTTCTCCTTCTCACCTTTAAAAAACCCCAAATTCTTTGAGCTCAGCAGATAAAGTCCGTCATTAAATCATGAGTCAGATAATCTGCTTATTCAGATGGAAAGACACTTCCTGGATAATGAATGTAAATGAAGCCTTCAGGTGGCAAGGTGTCAACACCGAGGAGTGAGGGATGAAGGGATAAAAATGGATAAAGGGGAGCCTACCTGTAGATGTTTCCAACAAGCCAGGAACACCATCTATCAAATTGGGTTGGAGAGCTGATTCGATCATTTCAAGGAGCCTGCATGGGGGAAAATAAAATCTAATCCAGCGCGTGTGTGAGAGAAGGAATGGCCCAACTGGCAGGAACAGAAGATGCAAAGAGGCAAAAAGCGGTAAGCGTTGCAGTAGATTATTACTTCAGCCCAGTGAGCGGAAGAAAAAGTCAGTCCAATCTCCAGTAGGGTGAAGTCTATTCATTTTGATGTCCAGAAGAAGAAGATGGTGGTGTTCTCAGCATTTTTTCCACTTTCCTTCTCCCACCTTAAATCAGAGGCAGTGTTTTTTTGCACAGCACTGCAAATTGGTGAGATTTAAAGGTTCCTAACCTCATTGTCTCTTGAGAGTCCCCTTGACTCCAAAGAGAACAAACCTATCCATTCTGAATGATATCTCTCGCTGGAAAAGGCCCTGATGTTAGGAAAAAGTGTGAGGGCAAGAGAAGAAGGGGACATCAGAGAACGAGATGGCCGGACAGGGTCATCAGAGCGACCAACATGAATTCGACCCAACTCCAGGAGGCAATGGAAGACAGGAGGGCCTGGTGTGCTCTGGTTCATGGGGTCACGAAGAGTCAGACATGACTTAACAACTAAACAACAACTGCTCGATGAACACAATCCCTTATTCTACCTTCTCTTTTCATTCCCAAATGTTGATGATCATATAAATTAGAGAACTTGGTGAAGCTCACCAGAATTGGAAACTTTCATCATATTTGCCAGGAGATCCCTCATTTTCACCCAGAGCCCCCCATCCAAGCACTGAACAGGTCTTACCCCAAATCAATTTCAAAAGCAGATTACGGATGTATACAACATATATTCTGGGTGGTACTGTGGTCAAGATGGACTCTGTTGAAGGGGAGGTTTGAAGTGTGGAGACGTGGAACTAGGAGAGTAGGTAGATGATTTCTGGATATCCCCATTGCTCAGAAATAATCTTTAATTGTTCCAATGCATTGTTGTGTGTGTGTTTTTTAAGATAGCTTGGCTCAGACAATTCAACAGGAATACGTGGAGGAGAGGTGAGCAAGAACCGTCAGTTTGGTGATTTGTGCTGGTTCGTTTACCAGCACGACAGGTGTCCTGCAGTTCGGCACCCCACCTATCCGGTGGATGCTCACTCAGAGGAAGTGCCCGTCAGAGGTGGGGCAGGAAAGCTTCGGTGCTGCCTCTGAGTGGGCGCCAAATTGCGGAAGACTTGTGGGGCCAGTAAACGAACCAGCACAAATGAACCAGCATGAACCAGACCGCCTAGAGTGGTCGTATAGATCAGATGGGTGGGATACAAATAAAATAAAATCAATCAATCAATCAATAAACAAGCAAACAAACTGCCAAACTTGAAGTTTGTGCACATCTCTACTCACTAGTATCTCAGTTCCTGTCTGCACGCCATCAGAGACAGGCATGAATCACAAAAATGGTGGTTCATGGTGCTTTGTGGGTAGCCATGAACCACAAACTTTCCAAACTTTAAAAAAAAAACAGGTGGGCGCATGTGCAGAGACAGCAAGCCCAGCTCCCAGAAGCCACTGTCCCTCAAGATGTTGGCAGTGACACAGGAGAAAGAGGGGGAGGTGGCAGCACAAGGTAGGGAGGCAATGGGGACAGTGGGAAGGGGGCAGTGGGCAGGCTGTGGGGAAGAGAACGAACCAAGAAGTTCATTGGATCGCAAACAAAAGTTCATTGGTTCGAGTCGGATTGGGTTCATCAGGTTGGTCAAACCCAACCCAACCCAACGAACCAGCAATTTTTGACAAACTTCCTGGTTCGTTTTTAGGTTCCATTTCTACACATAATCCTTAATGACCAGAAGGACACAGCCTACTTCATAAACTGAGTGCTGTTCTCCATGGTATGTTCTTTCTCATCCTTCGTAGAACTCTATAAAGGCACCTTCTTTCAAAGGAAAAAAAAAAAGGAAGGGAAAGGAAAGACCCAACATAGAACAGAGTCCTTACTTATTGGCATGCAATTGTCCAGGGAAATCTGGCAAAGGACATTATTGCATTTCCTTGCATCAGTGGGTGCAAAAGGATTGGGTTTTTTTAACATGCATTCCTGACTACTAGCTGGTATAATTCTTCTTTCTGAATGCTGTTCTTATTTCTGGTTATTTTACCCTGTTGGTTTTTAATCCTATTTCTGTTCCTTTTTAGCTGGTATTTGTTTACATTTCTCTGGGTATAGTTTTCCACAGAGAGGAGAATAATAAGCTTAAGTAATAAGAATAATCTTTCAATACTTGACACCCACCCACGCAGCACGCCTTCTCGAAAGGGACTTAATGCTGCTTCTGGATTCTGCACTGATCGTTTAACCTACTAAACTATGAGCTGTGCAGCCATTCATCACCCCAATGGGGCCAAATGAGCAGGGCATGCACATACTGCCAGAAGAAAAAGAGCACAACCAGGGATATATATTCACATCTCTTCAGTGTGGGCTTGGAATTATACTCCAGTGGGTTAAAGCTAACCCACCCCCAGAAGGACTGGAAATTCAATATTAGAACGAAAATAGATGCAACAGTTCAGAAGCATAAAACTGAACACAAAGACTGTAGATAAAGGAAGAGCAAAGCAAAGAGAAAGCAAATATATTAACTAAATCAAAGCCCAACTTAAGTATTGCAAACAAAGATGTAATAAAGCGTAAGGAGAAAAATGAACTGGATAGAAATGAGTATATCATATACACAAGGAGGAGCTCATGGGGTCTGAAAAGTTGCCTTTCTGAACAAGAGCTTCCAAGTTTCCTCTATTCTGCTAGGCAAAGTCTGAGATTTGCACCCCAAAACTATAACTTTTTATTCTTCTGGTTTATAAACAATATTAGATCCTTCAAAAATCTCCAGATTAGAGATGGGCATGACTTAAGTCAGCCCATGGTGATGAAATTCATTGATGTGGCACCACAGGTCCCGCAGTTTCCTCTTTCCACCTCCCCAGCCAGCTGCCCCACTCACAAACCTCTGTGTGCTGCCCAGGTCATCCTCCTTTGCCAGCTGCCCAGTTCTAGAAGGAGCTCAGGCTTCCCTTCCACACCTCCTCTGGTAGCCAACCACTCAGACAAGGAGGCAGTACAGGGATTCTCCCTACATAGCTATTGAGTGGTCAGCTGCTGGAGGAGGCACAGGAAGGAAGCCCAAGCTCCTTCCTGGACTGGGCAGGC
This sequence comes from Pogona vitticeps, assembly GCF_051106095.1. Taxonomy (NCBI): domain Eukaryota; kingdom Metazoa; phylum Chordata; class Lepidosauria; order Squamata; family Agamidae; genus Pogona; species Pogona vitticeps. Next base: position 233,891,445 of record NC_135786.1, read on the forward strand.
AGCAAAGAAACACATGGAGGATTTTGAGTAGGGCAGCCAGCCAGGGAGTAGGGAAAGGGAATGTGCACTACCTGTAGTGCACTACCTATGAATTTCATCACCCCAGACAGACTTAAGTCATCCCCATCTCTACTCCACATAATAAATATGGCACATGTATTCTGTGCACATGTTGCCAGTAGGAAAAAACATGTGTCAGGATCTGGCCGATACTGCCCTGGCAGCTGCAGGATCAGGGCCAGCCTGATGCAGGAACAGCCTGGTGTTTGCAGCTGCTTGGCCTCCTACGAGGCTCAGCTGGGAACCTGGAGGGAAGGCCTATTTAAGGAATGGGTCTCCCTTCAGAACTTGCCTCAGTGCTTACTGCTCCTAGTGCCTTACTGCTCCTGAGCCCCTGTATTCCAGTGTTCCTGCTCCTGTATCTGGACTCCAGTGTTCCTGCACCTGTTCCTGCCCCAGCCTTGCTCCCTGCATTCTTATGCTGGCCTCTTGCATTTTGGTGCCTTGTTCCAGCTCCCAACCCTGTGTTCCTGCCTCCAGTTGGTCATGGCCAGCTGCACAATGAGTGTATTTGGACTTGATACCTTGTGTGGTGGACGGGGTCCTGGTACCCTTGCCCCTGGTGAGAGGTTGTCTCGGATATTTTGGACTGTGACAACTTGCTGAGGCCAATTTGGCATCCTGGTTAGATGGACTTGCTCCTGCTAGCCAAGACTGAATACAGCAACACAGTATATTCCTCCATGGGGCACAGCCCTTTCTATGCAAACTATGGCTGTCACCTGCAGGATCGTCCCTGCACAGCTGCTGATTCTCTGGTCCCATCAGCCATGGATCGTATTCGAGCCTTCCAGAAGGTCTGAGCCAAACTCTGCTGCCACTTAGACTACACCAAGGCAGGATACAAGGCACAGGCCAACTACCAGTGCTGCCCTGGGTTTCAGCTATGTACTGGAGATAAAGTCTACAGTAGCTGTCCATGGCCCAGGTTGGGTTGCCCTTCAACTTATCTGGGCTTCCAGTTCCACAGGTCCTTCCATATCTCACAGCAAGTCAACCCAGTTGCCTGTACGTTGGACCTCCCATCACATTTCCAGATGTACCCAGCGTTTCATGTGTTCCAACTGAAACCGGCTGTGGAGAATCCCTTCCCAGGACTCCGGGGGGGGGGGCACCACTCCAAGTGCAGGGTCATGAGGAATTTGCGGTGGCCAGAACCTTGGACTCCAAGTGACTCAGTGGTAGGGTTGCCAGATGTCAGGCAAAAGGAGGACATGTCCTCCTTTTTAGCCTAATGTCCTCCGCCAGGCAGGCAAAGATAAAAACCTTTAAAATGTCAGGCTTTTGTATATTTTATGTTATAATTTTGGATGAGAGGGGGAGAGGTGGAAGGACCCCCTTTCCCCTGGCTTTCCCTGCCCCCACCTGCCCACCCACCCCTGGTATTTTGAAAAAAAGCCTCCATTGAATTTATTATTTTTAAACATGACTGCTTCTTGGTCAGTTCATTGTATTGATTGTGGGTTTAATCTGGAACGATTCAAATGAAACATTCAATATGTCCTCCTTTGTCCTCCTTTTTGTCTTTCTATGTCCTCCTTTTAGTACCCGTGTATCTGGCAACCCTACTCGGTAGTCAAGCACACTACCTGGTAGACCTGGTAGATTTCGGTCAAGAAGATTGCTCAGGCCCTGGCCTGGGTAGCAGCTGCTGGGCTATTCATGAGTCTCACCTGGGACTGGAGAGGAGGCCTATTTAAGGAGTGGTTCTCTCTCCCAGAACTTGCTTCAGCAACAATGATCTTCTGGCCGTGCTGTGTTTACTGTTTCTAGTGCCTTGCTGCTCCTGAGCAACGGAGTCCCCTGCTTTCCAGTGTTCCTGCATCTGCTCCCTGGTTACTTACTTATTTATTTACAAGATTTTTTTTTTTAGCCATGCCATTACCAGTGGTCTCTGAGCAGCATACAAAATATTAAAACTTTAAAAACATCAAAGCCATTAAAAATAGGCAGTATTATAATCATATCCTATATGAAAAACAATCATTAATATTAATAAATCCTGCTACTCATATGGCCAGCTAAAGAATACAATTTAATTAAAGTGCTGGATAAACAGATAAGTCTACTTCTGCTGGCCGCCTGCATCTTGGTGCCTTATTCTGGCTCCGTGCTCCCAACCCTGTGCTCCAGTCTCCGCTTGGTCAAAACTAGAGATGGGGGTATTTGTATATGATTACCCCTGTAGAGGTGGACATAATGAGGGTGGCTGGACTATCCACTCACCTTCCACTGTTGCCACAGGCTCCGAGCTTCCTTCCTATCCCTCCGGAGCTTGCACTCTGCAAGCCACTCCAGGCAGAAGGATGACCCTCGCTGCCAGGTCAAAGAGTGGCTCACAAACCAGGTGTGCTCCAAAGCAATTGAAGAGGAGCACAGAGCCCATGACAGCAGTGGAAGAGTGAGTGGAAAGTCTGGCCCCAGGGGGCTGGACTCTCATTATGTCCACCTGTATACAAATACCCCCATCTCTAGTCACAACCAACTACTCAGTGAGTGTCTTTGGACTCGATACCCTGCATGGTGGACTGGGTCCCAGTGCCCTTGCCCCTGATGAGGGGCTGCCGGGGCTATTTTGGATTGTGACAGCATGGTAAGTCTGGCATAGAAAAAGGCCAGCCTGTATGTTGGTGACACCAATGTCAATAATCAGAATGGTCTACAGGATCCCCTCTTGTGCTCACTGCCATTCAAAAAAAAAAAAGTTACCAACCAAGGGAAAATCCCAGAACCTGCTTCTTTTTTCCATCAGTTAACTGATGCTACCCTGACACAAAGCAATTTTCATGGGTGATTTTCAACAAGTTCTCTCATAACTTTAAAATTGTTTGCCCAACTTCCCCCAAATTTGGCACAGATTATGACCTGATTGTCTGCCACTACTGTGGCAAATGTGGTGCTGGTCGGAAACTTGTTTTAGAAGTTACACTGTTTTACTTGGTCTTCCTTCCCTTGGAGTAATAGCTTACCCAGAATGTTATTTTTAGAACTGCATTGCCATGCACCTCTTTTTCCAGCATCTTCCAAAATTCACTTTTATTGTTATGGAGTTCTGCTTTGCCTCCCTCCTCCTTGCCATTATTTTCAGCACCATTTAACTTTAGATATTTTTTTCCTCCCTCATGAAAAATGAAGCTGTAATGTCAGCAATGGACTATCTATCAAAATAAGAACAGAACTGAAAACTATACGGTGCTCTTATTTGTTGTTTTGGCTTAGCTGCTAAAGAGCATCATTCAACATCCAGTGAGCCGGTCTTCTGCTGCAGTTGGCGAGGGGGAAAATAGGCAAAACAGCCCTGCAGTCTAGCTCAAGGTGATGTCATTCTGATCTCCAGTGGCTTTAAGGAGGCCTCAGTCTTGAGGGCACTGTGTTGGTAGTGAAACAATTACACTAGCACAACCACCCTTAGTGCCAATGAGCTAAGACATATTGGCCAGACTTGTGTTACTAATCTGTTGTTGCTATATGTTGTCAAGTCACCCTCAATTTATGGTGACCCCATGAATGTTCAAAATGTCTTGTGCTCAACAATCCCGCTCAGCTCTTGTGAACTCAAGCCTATGGCTTCCTTTAGAGAGTCAGTCAGTCTCCCATTTGGTCTCCTTCTTCCTGCTGCCTTCAACTTTTCCTGGCATGATTGTCTTTTTCAGAGAATTATGTCTTCTCCCAGTATGCCCCAAATGTCATCATTTTTTTGCCTCCAGAGATAGTTTAGGCTTGATTTGATCTCAGATCTACTTATTCATCTTTCTGGCAGTCCAGGGTATCCACAAAGCTCTCATTTAGTACCACATTTCAATGTTGGGCCCCCAGATGTTCTTGGACAGCAACTCCCAGAAACCCTGGCAAGCACAGCGAGTGTTGCATACACACATACGTTATTGTTACGGCATCGAGCCATACATAAGACAAAATTGAATACAGAGCTTCAAGAACTGGCATATACTGCAAAGAGCCAGACCGGACAAACAAACAAACTATCTAAAACAATAAATATAGCAATATAAAACCAAGGACTAAGGGTTTAGCTGTCTATTCTGGCTGCTATGGCATGCCGCCCAAAATTTCACTACCAGTTCCGTAGCAGTCCAATTTTGATCGATTAACAATTGGTTGCAGTAGTCTGAGTCCGATTGACCTCCCATATCTTTTAAAAGAGGTGTAATATATTTCCCTTGGATCTTATTGTGCCTGTTATATCTGAACATCATATGCTCGATAGATTCTATCTCATCAGATCCGCAGGAGCAGAGTCTCTGTTCCCTCGGGATCTTCTTAAATCTACCTTCCAACACCACAGAAGGAAAAGCCTCGCATCTAGCCAGAGTAAAGGCTTTCCTAAACTTATACAACTCAAGCTGTGATAGATAGGCCATGGGAAGCAGGTGATATTCATGTGTGTCTATCACTCTAAAATTGGGGCATCTGCGAAGATCTACCTGTCTCCCCATATCCATTATTCTCTGTTTAAAGGCTGCTTTCACTTCATACCGTTGCATGCTCAATATTGCTTGAGGAGAGATGCCCATAGCTTGCAATTTATTTAGGACCGCTTTTAACTACTTCGATTGAAAATTGTCCTCTAGGAGTAGATGGGTTAATCCCTGTAATTGAAAATTTATTTTAAGCCAGTACTGAATGGAGGCTAGTGTAATTTTGGCTACCATTGCTAGTGAGCCTGTTGTGCATCTTGGAACTTCAAGAATTGCTCTAAGAAATTTAGATTGAACTCGCTCTATCAGGTCAAAGCTGCTGGGTGGAGGCCCCATAAAGGTGTCATAGAGCATCTGTCTGACCACCTTTGCCTGAAAGAGTTTTTGGGCTGCTGGAATATAATGACCCCCTTTGGAATGGTAGAACCTTAAGATGGCATTTGCTGTTTTCTCCCCATGGGTAGCTGCATATTGTATATGGGCATTTTTGTCCCCAGTGGATTGAAGGACCATACCTAGATATTTAAAGCAGGAAACCTGTTCAAGAGATTGCCCATTTATAATCCAACACAGCGAGTGTTAAAGGCTTCTGGGAGTTTTAGTCCAAGAACATCTGAGGACCCAAGGTTGGGAACCATTTTGCTAGGCGATAACAGCAGCATATCTCAAAAAACATGGAGGGAGCTAGTTATAAATGATAGAGCCTCGTGGCGCAGTGGTTAAAATGCTGTACTGCAGCTAAAAAGCTGTGCTCACGATCTGGGGTTCAAATCCCAGGTAGCCGGCTCAAGGTTGACTCAGCCTTCCATCCTTCCAAGGTCGGCAATGTGTAGCCTGTATAATTAAAAATTGTAAACCGCCCGGAAAGCGCTTGTAGCGCTATGCGGCGGTATATAAGTCCAATAAATAAATAAATAAATAAATAAAATTTCATGTAACCACTGCTCTAAATAATGGGGAATGAGAATGAGTGAGGACTGATGATCAAAGGTCCTGCTCATAGGGGATGTGGGGTGTTTGCTTGTTTTTACAGTCATGGGAAGCAGGATAACAAAGTTCCTGAACAGGAGGAACAGATACTACATTGGCTGCCTGAGTGGGATTTTTAAACAGATTGTTATACCTTACTGCTTTAAATATTTTTGGTGTTGCTTATGTTTTTATATGGTATTTGTTTGATCCTTTTCAGTATTTGGATACTCACTGTTGTTGTTAGCTTTAATATTGTCTTTTAACAATGTAAGCCACTTAAGGTCCTTTTTAGGAGAAAGGGGGGGGGGTAAGTAAATAAATAAATAAAGGTAGGTTTAGACCCTGATGCTGGGAAAATGTGAAGGCAAGAGGAGAGGGGGATGACAGAGGACGAGATGGTTGGACACTGTCATTGAAGCTACCAACATGAATTTGACCCAACGCCGGGAGGCAGTGGAAGACAGGAGGGCCTGGCATGCTCTGGTCCATGGGGTCACAAAGAGTCGGACATGACTTAATGACTAAACAACAACATGTTTAGCTTAACAAAGAGAATACTGAGGGGAGATATGATAGCAGTCTTCCAATATCTAAAGGGTTGGCGCAGGGAAGAGGGCATCAACATATCCTCCATTGTGGCTGAGGGTAGGACAAGAACCAATGAGTGGAATCTCATCAGAGCGAGATCCGACTTGAGAATGAGGAATTTCCTGAAAGTGAGAACCATTAAGACACAAAGAGAAGAACAGCTTGCCTCCTGATCTTGTGGGTGCCCCATCACTGGAGGTTTTCAAGAAAAGCTTGGACAGCCATCAGTCCGGGAGGGTATGAGGTCTCCTGCCTTGGGCAGAAGATTGGACTAGAAGACCTCCGAGGTCCCTTCCAACCGTACAACGATTCTATGAAAGTCTAAGCCTTACCTAAGACATTGTCCTTGATAAGAATAAGATAGACACAAACTAAGTTTGTGGTACAATATGGTTCACTATTCAGAAGGGATGTGTGTTTGTGTGACTACACCCATTACGTACACATATACAGAGGGAAGGGGAAGACATGTGACTGATCCACCTTATCATGTGAAACAATATAATCTGTGCTTCTGAAATCTGTATATGAACTGAAATGCAGGTCTCCATCATTCACACTTTTCCAAATCTGTAAGGGCGTTCTCCCATCAAATAACAAAATGCATCTGTTTGTCTGATACAACATTGTTTGTTATATTTAGCAGAAAACCTGGCAACAGTATGTACTACAGTTAGAGCTACAAGCAAAAAAATGAACATCTTCTCAGAATATATCCAAAAATGTGTATGCATTTTCACGCAGATGCAAGAGGCATAAATTACAAGATGAAAAATGTCATGCAAGGCTATTTTAACAAAGCAGCAGGAAAAACACATCAGCCAGGGTTGTCAAAAAAAGGCCTCTGTACAAACAGTGTTTACAGGGATCTTTAAAATGTTGGGAGGGAGGGGGCCAGGCAGAGCTCCACCGGGAGTTGGCTTCAAAGTGTTGGTGCCACAGCAAAGAAGTCCCTGCTTCTAGTGGATGATTTCTTGGTTTCCCTTGGTATGGCTACCCAGAGGAGCATTGCCTGAGAGGACCTAGTGGAGCCAGTAGAGGACTTTGGGAAGAGATGCTCTGACAGGTAGTGTAGTCCAAAACTACAAAGGGATTTATAGCCCTTTGTAGAACAGTGTCATTGAAGCGACCAACATGAATTTGACCCAACTCTGGGAGGCAGTGGAAGACAGGAGGGCCTGCCATGCTCTGGTCCATGGAGTCAGACACGACTTAACGACTAAACAACAACCAGAACCTTGAATCTGACCAGGATGCAATAGGTAACCAGTGCAGGTGAGCCAAGGTTGGGCAAATCTCTGGTCCAAAAAAAAATGATTGCAAACTTACAGTATTAGGAAACAGGATGAAGCAAACGTAATACTGATTTTTTTAAAAAATCAAAAATAGCTTATCTTTCCTGCCTTAAAACTATAACTCCATAGAAAAAATCCTAAACAGACAGAACATTTTGAAGTTTGCTCATACACACACACACAGAGAGAGAGAGAGAGAGAGAGAGAGAAATGGAAGCAAGAGAAGTTGTCAACATGACAGGGATCTTACTGACGGATGGTAGAAACCAAGAACATGCTTTTTAGATGAATGCATTTAATAAAAGAGGCTCTATTTTTCTCATTTTCTATACTAGCCAAAGAAGGCTTGTGTTTAATGCTGGAGATTACTTGCCAGTGGTTTCCATTTGGCCAGCATCACGCTGTCTGTCTTCCCCGGAAAATGGACCCCACAGCACTGCTGAGAAAACAGAAGTAATAAATCATTGATGAGGTTCAGGCATAACATGGGGCTTTCTGACTTGCATGGCAAATTCTAATATTGTGAAGTTAACAGTTATCCATCTTCTGGCAGGACGTGATTTGAGACCAGATGGAAATGACTGTCTTTTGACTCACCTCTCGATAATGTAGTTTTTCCTTTAAATTAAACAGCTGCGCTCTGTGTCAGCATAGCCTATCTATATTCTAGGCAGGCAATCCTGTTCGCCTCTTGTATCCAGAATTAGAACAAATTTCTGTTGGGCATCAAATGTCTTCATAGACCTGATGGATTTCTACATCATCTCCCTGCACTCTGGAGCCTCCACAGGGCAATTTATAGACGACACAACAGGTTGCTACAGCTGTTGTTGGCCATAATGCCATAGGAATACAGCTTCCACCAATGTTGGTTAGACTGCCTAAGGATGATGACAATTGTAGTCCAATAACATCTGGAGGGCCACCCATGGTCCACCCTTATCCTAGAATTTAACCCCACACAAGGCACTGGATTTAACCCTACATACTGGAAATCCATAAACCTCATTAAGAACCTTAATTCCACAATAATATTATCAGCTTTTAATAATGTCATATGATTCTTCGTTGTGCAACATATAGCTGAAAGGCTGATAAAGGTTCTTGAGACTTGACTGTTCCATTGTGTTTTCTTTTCCTGTAATAAAAGAAGGAGAAGTCTTCCGGGTCTACTCAAAGGTCCGCCATAACATGTTTCTGAAATATTAATAATGAGGATCATCAAACAAAATGTAGAAATTGGGAACGCAGGCAATGAAGGAGAGACTAAATCAGTGTCTTTTCCCCATCCCTCTGTAGCCCTTTTTATCAGCGCTACTCCAGCTGATTTTGCAATCTGAAGTAGAAGAGAACTGAGGGTCTTCTGCTCTTCAAGCTACTCCTACCGTACTTCACCACAAAGAAAGCAGTTCTCAAGGCTGGAGTCTCATACTCCACTCCTTGAACATCTTCATACACCCCAAGCCGGGGTCACTGCTCCCAATTGGGAGACCAGTGCAAGAAATGGTATACAACCCCCCACATCTACATACCCGGAGATGATCCTTCTTTTGGAGCAAATGGAAAAGGACCACTTCCTTTAACTCTTTATTCCTGTTACCATGCTATTCATTTGCTCCCACTAAGATTCCAGAATAATTTTTCCTTTCCCGTTTTCTTCCACCCTGCCTGTGCTTCTGCCGAGATCTCCTATTGCATTTGGGCTAAACGCATTCATCAATTAATTGGCATGATTAACCAATTTACTTATCACACCGAGATTTGAAATGTGGCCTTTCAATTAGTTCTTAATTGGAGCAAGGCCCTGGATGAGAGCTCTCTCTGCTGATTGTATTATTGTAAATAATTTATGCTCATCTTTCCCTTCAGGCAACGTTCTTTAAAGTGATTTTGGTGAACAGCAACAGATTTCTCTATGCTACGGAGTCAAGGAAAACATATATCCTTGAAATATCTACAAAATATTCCCCTGTTCTCTTTATCCACTGTTAAATGCAAGCTGGTGCGTAAGGTGCTTGGGGCAGAAGCAATTGTTTGAATACACACATATTGCTGTAGCAACATGTGTGTATTGAGCATCACAAGCGGGTGGTGTGTTCATGCAGAGTCAACCAGCATATGCACGCAAAGATAGTGTATATTTGTGTGTGTTGTGAAGGAGAAGGTATATTCCATCCTTCACAAAGAAAACCTGGGTATAGCCAAAAATCTCAGATGCAGTTGACATTCTAAGGATATGAAGAATACTCAAAGAAATTCTCTTTTTCCATAGGACAGGTCAAGACGGTCAATCAAAGGATCACTGCCACCAACCAAGCTCTCGGCTTCAAGCAAAAAACAAAAACAAAGCAAAACCAAAAACCCCACACACATTTCCCCCCTCTGCAGCTTTTGTAATTTTCACAAATGGGCACCCGCAAAACCAGGGTAAAGCAACGCACGCACACAGGAAGTAGATAAAGACTAACTCATTGTTCATCCAGGGCTTTTAAGGAGGCAAACAATCCATCTGACATTTCCCATGCTTTCACATAATAAATGTTGAATGATAATAAATGATAAAGTGGGAGGCCTGCAACCAAAAATAAGTTTAAAAAGGGAATAAAAGGATACCTAGATACCTTAAATGAACTCAAGTCTCCAGGCCTATGTGAACTGCATCCAATTGTGGTACAAAAGAACTTGCAGATGTGATTTCAGAGCTTCAGTCTGTAGTCTTTGAGAATTCTTGAAGAACAGGTGAGGTCCCAGAAGACTGGAGACGGCTAAATATCACACCTATTTTCAGAAGTGGAGGGAGGGATACCATCTGGGCAAACAGATACCTCAGTATCAATACTAGGAAGCAAGGATGGGAACTTGAGTTTCAGGAGTCACTGTCAAGCCAAACTTAAGTTGCACCCATGACTCAACTCAGGGTGTGTTTTTCAATTACTTGGACAATGTTTGCAACTCGGAACCACCCTACCTTTTTCTAGGGGAAAGAGCTTGTTTTTAATGGGAACTTGGACTTGAGACTTGATGCCAAAGGCTTGGACGTGGGACTCGGACCCAGAAACCTTCTAACATCCCTGCTAGAGAAGGTTCTAAAACCGATCATTAAGCTGTTGATCTATGAATGCAGTGAATACTGAAAGTCAGCATGGGTTTCCCAAAAAAGAAAGGAATGGTAAACCACTTCTGAGTACTGTCTCCCTAGAAAACCCTGTAAAGAGTTGCTACACCTTCAAGTTGTACAAATAGGTTTTCCAAACCTGCCTACATTTTTCCAATCATGATGCTGGTGGAACCATATCATTGTCAATGGCATTTTCCTGGACAGGCATTCGTGTTTAGAGACTCAGTGTTACTCTGGCCCCAGTCTTTTCTTGATGGTCATCTTCATAGGGTGCTGCTTAGAGATACTGTTTCAGCTCCATGGGTTCTGTACTATTGAGTCCCACAGGGTTTCATCATCTCCCCAGTACTCTTTAACACCTATATGAGGCCCTTGGGGGAGAGGTCATCCAGAGGTCTGGAGTCCGTCGTCATCAATATGCTGATGACATGCAACTCTGTCTCTTCTTTTCAACGTCAGCACTGGAAGCTGTGTGGACCAGTAGCAATGCTTGACCTTCGTTATGGACTAGACAAGGGCTAGCAGATTGAAAGAGAATCCAGACAGGATGGAGATCATGTTGTTGGAAGGGGAGCCTACCTGGTTGACAGGTACAGTATTTTACCTGGTCTGGATGGGGTCACACTTACCCTAATAGATCAGGTCCATGACTTGGGTATGCTTCTGGACCCAACTCTCTCCATGAAGAAGCAAATTCCTGCAGTTGTCAAGTCTGCTGTTCTCTATCTTTGGTGGATGAATTGCACAGTTGGACAGGAATTCTCTTATCACACTGATCCATGCATTGGTAATCTCTGGATTGATTGCTACAATGCTCTCTATGTGGGGCTGCTTTTGAAGGCAGTATAGAATCTTCAGCAAGCACAAAATGTGATAGTTAGGTTAGTATTGGGAGCAAGGAAATATGACCATATCTCCCCAATCCTGGCTCATCCAGATGGACTACCTTTTTGCTTCCATGCCACATTCAAAGTGTTGGTGTTAACTTATAAGGCTCTTAATGGTTTTGAAACTTGTCACTTGTCGGAGTGTCTCTCTACTTGGCCCACCTGGTCTATCCAGGCTTCACACAGCTGTGAGGGGTCACCCCAAGAGAGGCCCAGAAAACTACCACCAAGAAGTGGGCTTTGTCGGTGGTGGCCACGATGCTATGGAACTCATTGCCTGTTAATGTATGCCAGGTTTCCTCCCTTCTGACCTTCTCGAAACATGTGAAAGCTAAGCTTTTCAAAGAGGTCTTTGGTAACATCCTCCTCCTTTGATACTCTCACTGCCCCGTGTGTTTCAATTTGAGTTTCAGTTGTCTTGGCCTTAGGAGAGTTTTCTCTCTCTTTTTTTCCCATTGGTTCTTACTCATTGTGGACTTATTTTGTTGTGGGTGGCTTATTATTTTTATTAGTGTTAGACACCCTGCTCTGTTACTAGATGGGTGGGGTAAAAATGTAATTAACAAATAATAAATACAAGAAGAGGTCCAAAGCCAAGCTGTTGAGAAACTGGGGAGACATTAACCAGAGTCCATGGAGTAAGCAAAAGAACTGCCAGATCGCCACTCAAGATCAGACCATAAATCAAGCCTTTACTGGGTCAACACTCAAGGAGCAAGCAGAGGTGCCATTGGGAAGTCATCTGGGCCAGGTCCATGGTAGGTCTATCAATCAAAGGAACAAGGAAGGCTGAAAGCTAAAGGGTCATGGCAAGCCAGGTATGGACGTTGTGCTCAGTGCTCCAGTGCTGTTTCAGAGTTGCTGCTCTCTGTATGCAGCTTGGTGACTGCTGGACCATACTTGATTGATCTTCACTGCTGGAACATGCTTGGAAATGCTGCCTCTGCTTCAGCTGTATTTTGAGCTTCTGGCTTTCTATGGGATTGGGAGACCAGTCTTCAGAGGTTTCTTCCTCATCTGTAGGGACTAAGCCCTCTCTGGACAGGACATGCTCAGCTATTGGTGTCTCTCTTCTGATACTGCCAGCTGAGATCTTAAGCATCTCCTCAAGCCCTGAGGTGTGCCAGGAAGACTCAGCCAGGTAGGGGATGATACTAGCAGACCTACAAACACAGAAGCCAACTTTAGAGGCATCTATGAAAGAAGTTTAGACATTTTTCTTCCTGTGCTATTTTCTTAAATGGAGCAGATAAGTTCATTTTGTGCTTCAAATCCTCGTCTCCTAGAGTGATTATTCATATTCATCAGCCTGTACTCTGCCAATAAACAAACAATGATCTTAATCAAGGCACGCTGCAGTGTTGGCCGAGCCATGGTGTGAATGCAGCCTTAGTCTATTGCTGATTCTGGATAGAATCTATGATATGCAGTACAGCACTTACCAGAATCCTCTCCTTTGGATTCCCAAAGGCAAACACAACTTTTAAGAAAATGCCAAGTTTTTCACCAAGTTTTCTTTTTCTTTAAAGAACAGAAGTAGATTTTAAATGAACACTGAAACTATCAATAAATAGTGATGGCATATGGTGAAGTTTTACAGGAAAAACAAAACTGCTCATTGTATTTCAAACAATCGATATGAGTAATACTACTGCACTAGAAGCCAAACAGTCTGTCCCATTCCTAGTAAAACTTTTGCTGATCTCAGCTGGTTGATTGACATAACATTTTTTGTTTTGCCTGGAGAGGTGATCTCTCGCTCACTGAACTGCAGAGCCATCTGGCTACCAAATTTACTGGATATGATCTTTGTCAAACACCAAGATGGAACCAAGGTTCTTCAAGACCCTATCTAAAAGCTGGTAAGGGATGGAAAATAAAAGGACCTACACACTGAATCTGAAATTTCAGGGAATGATATGCTGCCTTCCTAGCAGCCCTAAATTTGGGGGCTCCTTTATGTCACTTCAGTTCCTGCCATTTAGATGCATTCAGAAACACCTTTGGCTTTATCACAAATGTAATAAAGTACAGTATTCATTCATTCATTCATTCATTCATTCATTCATTCATTCATTCATTCATTCATTCATTCATTCATTCATTCATTCTCACAAATGTTCCATTTTTTAGAGGAGAAGGAAAACTGATTTCAAACCTCCACTGCCTTGTGGCTATATCCATTCATGGAAAAGGCTTCAGGAGTTAACCTAGAGGCAAAATCTGGAGCTGGAGTCCCGAAGGCAGTTCTTGTCGTTCTGCCAACTCCTGCGACATTGCTGGAACCAGTTGTATCGGCTCTTGCCTTTCCATTGGACCATTTCAGCAACATGGAGAGGGGGGATTTGCTGCTTGGGTAACAGCCTCTCCTCCATGCTACTTTACCCAGGCTTCATGCTCTGGAGAGGACACTTCTCGATACAGAGCATGTTACCATAGTCTCTCGAGACTGAAGGATGCCTATGATAAGGTTCACTCTGTGATTTATACAATCCTGAATCAGACTGTATTTCTTCCATATTGTATTTATGGCTCTGGCCATAAGCACTCTGAAAGAATGACTTCTCTAGAGCTACAGGAATTCATGTGTTGACTTTTAAATTCATTGTTGAACTGTTCCTCTTGCAAGCTCATCATGGGCATACCATTTTGCAAGTCTTGTGGAAGGGTCTACTACACTGCTGTGTTATGGATGTTCACAAGGTCCTCCCCCTGGGTCTTGAGCAGTGACCCAGAAATCCCAAGGAACATGATGTCACTAAATTGGCAAACCTCCTCCATAGACTTCCTCGCCTTTCAGTGGACGTTCCATTATTCTCCTCTTTGTGATACAAGCATTTCTTCTTCATTTGATTTGATGCCTTTGCTGGTCCATTAACATTGAACTCAGAGAAACTCAGCCCATAATACAAGCAATGCATTTTCATGCTCAGACAAACCCAAGCATTGCCCAGTTTGATTTCAGCACATGTCTCCCTGCCAAAACCCTAAAATATTTGAAAGAACCATTTTGCCATTCCCATTACCAAAATAGTGAGCTCCATTTTTCTGGGAAGGAAACTATATGTTGGCATCCACAGCAGATTAGATGGTAGCCCGCTCCTATACCCTGTTAACATTCAGGATACAAGAGTGCCCTATATGCATGAAGCAGTGTCACAAAAGGGTGACTAGTAGATCTTTTGTATCCCAAGAAGAAGAATACTAAACACCAAAGGACCTCACAAGACACATTTAAAATGCAAAATGAATATACTTTATTACTTATTGATTACAATTCTAATGAAAGGGGTTTCATGCATTCAGCACATTCACGCCTCATACATACTCGCCAAAGAGAGAATAATTTTTTATTTGCATTGTCCAAGTTCCAAAAGGCTTTTGGTCTCAGTAGACAAATTATGGTTGCCCAGACCCCTCTTTTTAGGTTCTTTTTCAGCAGGTTGCCAGCTGGGCATGCACATTAGAGGTTTCTTTGTTTTCCTCTAGATATAAGTTCCTTATCACCTATTGTGAAGTATGGAATGCTTAATGTGTCTTCCATCACTTAGCGGACAGGTGTGGAATCTGCTTGCTCTGGAGGATACCTGTATCAGGGTCTGCTTAACCCCCAAGTTTGCTCTACTACCTCAATTAGCAGCAGATGTTTTTTGTCAACTTACTGAAAGCATAGTTCAAAATGTTCAGTTCAAGAGTTGAATTTCTCACAATGAGGGCTTATAGCCAGAAATAGTTCCTCTGGTTCTGTTGGTCTCCATCTTTGTGTCCTAACTCTCTCTCTGGTTCTTCACCTTATTCCAGGCCAAACATGCACGCACCTTACAGCAGAACGAAGTAGAGTTGTGTGTTGATGGACAGGCAACCTTGCCATCTGAGACTTCCTTCTTGTTGTCTTGGTTGTGATGGATTTGCAACAGCTTTCCTTAGGGCTGAAGAATCTCGTGCTGGAAGCAATTTTAATGAGCCCCAGATAGCCCTTGCTTTCTGTCTTGGTATGACAAACCATTCGTCTTCAGATTCACTTCTAGAGAAAAGGCTGATATTTTCAAGTTGTAAAAGATGGAAATACTTAACCCATTACATGTACAGTATGCCTCTCGTTTTGAGTTGGTGGGCACAGTGGATATAAAGCCTCGTGCTTCCCATCCTGAGAGGCAAGAGTGAGGCATTGGAATAGGGGAAATCCCCGACCTCCAAGAAGGGCAAGTGATTTATCAGCTCAAGAACTTTTGTGCAAATTGCATAACTTGTAGAAATTGTGTGTCTAGCAAATATTGCTTCGTTTTTGCACGAAACTGTAATAGCTGCTGCCTTATTGCATAAAATGTTAAGAATTAGAAGCACTGGCTGTGTTGCTTGTCTGGATCTTAACAATCAGACAGTGTCTGTGATTTTAATGAAGTTGGCTTTGCTTCTTTCTGCCCTGTGTGTATCTGCTTTGCTTCTTAAAGAGGCAGGGCACTAGTTTTGCAGAGAGACGTTTTGTGCAAACTGCAGAAACACGAATGGGAGGAAATGCTCCTTGTCTAGTTGTTACACAGAAGACTCTTGTAGAGTTCAGAAATTCCTCAGTGAGATAACTTCCTCGTGTCAAAAAAAGCCTAAATCAATGAGAACAAGGAATCTTCTGAACGTTCCCTGCATGTCTAGTGTTCACATTTCTAAAATCAGGGCTGGCTTTATTGCCTATCAGCTTTGTTAATAGTGTTCAGTATTTATCAACTTACTGAAAAATTCAATAAAGTTCCCTTTACACTGGGCTGGTGCTGAGTTCATGTCTAGCAAGGAAGAATAATCACACAGGAAAAGAATTACAAAGGAATTATACTATTTATTATCTAAGACATTCATTTATGGACAATGGCGAATGGATCTGTAAAGCTGGTTATGAAAGCCCTTCTCTTTAGCTTCCATATTTGCAGGTCTGCAGTTCTGTTTAGCTAAGAAGGGGCAGAATCAAGATGAAACAGAGAGTGACCTTAGAGGTACAAGGAGGAAGGCGCACAGTCTATATACAGAGCAGGAAAGGGCAGAAAACAAAGGAAGTTCCGAGTGATAATCAGTCTGTTCATTGACCTCCCCAAAGCTTTCACAACACTTCTTACCTCTAGTTGTGCTTCCTTCCAACAAACCAAATGTGCTTGCAAGAGTCTCATTGGCCATACAGGCTCCAGCTAACCGCCATTTTGAATTTCACACAATGCCCAACAGCAGCACTACTCTGGCATATTTCTGGAAATTTAACATTCTTGCACAGCTGGCCACCAATCACGGTGCTTCTCCTGTCAGTAAAAAGCCTTACCGGGATTTCAATTTGGGACCAGAGAGTGGAGGTTGTGATGACAGTGACTCCCTTGAACCCAGAGCTGGCTCTGCTCATTAGGTGTCTGAATGTGGTGCTGTTGTTGTTTAGTCATTAAGTCATGTCCGTCTCTTCGTGATCCCATGGACCAGAGCACGCCAAGCCCTCCTGTCTTCCACTGCCTCCCGGAGTTGGGTCAAATTCATGTTGGTTTCTTCGATGACACTGTCCAACCATCTCGTCCTTTGTTGTCCCCTTCTGCTCGTGCCCTCACACTCGTGCCCTCAAACTTTCCCAACGTCAGTGGATATTCAACAACTACTGCTTGTTGAATATCCACTGCCCAGATAATTATCAATGTGTGAACTTTTGCATTTCAGTCTCCCCACAAAATATGCCCAAACAGACATTTGTTGTTGTTTAGTCGTTAAGTCGTGTCCGACTCCTCGTGGACCAGAGCATGCCAGGCCTTCCTGTCTTCCACTGCTTCCTGGAGTTGGGTCAAATTCATGTTGATCGCTTCAGTGACACTGTCCAGCCATCTCATCCTCGGTCGTCCCCTTCTCCTCTTGCCCTCACACTTTCCCAACATCAGGGTTTTTTCCAAGGAGTCTTCTCTTCTCATGAGATGGCCAAAGTACTGGAGCCTCAGCTTCAGGATCTGTCCTTCCAGGGAGTACTCAGGGTTGATTTCCTTCAGAATGGATAGATTTGTTCTCCTTGCAGTCCAGGGGACTCTCAAGAGCCTCCTCCAGCACCACAATTCAAAAGCATCAATTCTTCGGCGGTCAGCCTTCTTTATGGTCCAGCTCTCACTTCCATACATTGCTACTAGAAAGACCATAGCTTTGACTCTGCGGACCTTTGTCGACTAGGTGATGTATCTGCTTTTTAAGATGCTGTCTGGGTTTGTCATTTCGTGGCTGCTGTCACCATCTGCAGTGATCATGGAACCTAAGAAAGTTAAATCTGTCACTGCCTCCATATCTTCCCCTTCAATTTGCCAGGAGGTGATGGGACCAGTGGCCATGATCTTAGTTTTTTAAGTGTGGTGCATGCATTTTACAGGACTTTTCAGAAAAGGAACTGTTTCTGAGAGGGGGCAAGGCTTCAAATCCCTGGTTGTCCCTTCATAGTGCTTTCTGTGACAACACACAGCCAGGTTATCCCTGAGAGACACAGTCCAAAAATCAGTGCACATGAGTGGGCAACCCATTTTAACATAATACTATTATCTATGGAAGAATAGCTAAGATCTAATGAAGCTGGTGTGACAAACCCAGACCTACTGGGATCTATCACACAGTTACTAAGCTGCCACCAACCATTCCCTATAATAAGTCACACAGACCAGGGATGGATTTTTAAACAATAAAAGAATAAGGTTTATTTTAAATACAAACAGGGTAAATAAAACAATCAGGTGAATAAAATAAAGTAACGTGGCTTATTCTCACACACACAAGCATACAGTTTGGTTCACCTAGAACCTTTAACTTAAAGCACAGACCCTGAACCCATCAGTTCTGGCTAACCCACAGACACCTGAACTTATCAGGTTGGTACTCTGACACACAGTAGTACCCTGTCAGACACCCAGACTCCCACAACAGCTTCTTCTTCCCCAGCTGCTGCTTCGTCCCAACCCAGTGTCTCACAGTCTGTCTCAGCATCTCCTCTTCACCACACAGGCATCACATATTTATACAGTACAGCCCCTCCTCCTGATGTCCCGCCTTCCACTCCCCATAGGATGGAACTTTCCCTCCAAACCCATGACAGACAGGTAACATCAGTGCTGTTATGTAACACCTCCCCTCTTTAAAAGTTGTTTTGTAGGGGGAAAGCTAAAAGTGCTTTTCACCAAAAAAACAACCTGCATAAAATACACAACAACATTTATACATACCATATAATACTTACATATACTTACACTCCAAGTTAACCATAGCAAATATGCATTTAAACATTTTACCATATACAGTACATCAATTTACCTTTATTAATACCAACCAAATTCAAAACCAGGTACATTTTAACTTTTTGTTTTCATTATATACATATAGTCCATGTTCTTTCGCCGTCTTCAGTCTTCAGGTCTTCTTGATAAGGCGTCAGCAACACAGTTCACTGACCCTCTGACCACCTTCACTTCAAAGTCATAGTCCTGTAGGTTTAAAGCCCACCTCATAAGTTTGCTATTGTGGGTTTTCATTGTCTTTAACCATTGCAATGGTGAATGGTCAGTACACAGAATAAAATGTCTTCCCCAGATGTAAGGCTTGGCCTTCTGGATCGCGTAGACTATGGCCAAACACTCCTTCTCCACGGTTGCCAAATGTCTCTCACCTTTTTGAAGTTTCCTACTCAGGTAGGACACTGGATGCTGGTCACCATTCTCATCCTCTTGGCACAGAACTGCTCCTACCCCGCTGTTAGACGCATCGGTGTATATGATGAACTCCCGGTCGAAGTCTGGAGCACGCAGGACAGGATAGTTGATTAACGCCTCCTTCAACCTCTGGAACGCCGCCTCACAGTCGCTGGTCCACGGGATGCGGTCATCAGCCTTCTTCCTCGTCAGATCGGTCAGCGGAGCCGCAATCTCGCTAAACCTCGGGATGAACTTTCTGTAGTAGCCCACCAACCCAAGAAATGATTTGACTTTTCTCTTGGTGGTGGGTCTAGGCCAATCTCGAACAGCTTCTATTTTGGCCTCCAGGGGTTTTATCATTCCTCCCCCTACCATGTGACCTAAGTATTTTATTTCTGGGCTACCCAGCTGACACTTGCTGGCCTTTACTGTTAGCCCTGCTGCACTTAACCTCTGCAGCACTAACTCCAGGTGTATCAGGTGATCTTCCCAGGTATTACTGAAGATCCCTATGTCATCAATGTAGGCCACTGTAAAGTCACTGAGCCCTGCCAAGGTCTGGTCCATCAGCCTTTGGAATGTGGCTGGTGCATTTCTGAGACCAAAGCTCAGGACTCGAAATTCATAGAGACCAAAAGGGCTGCAAAAGGCAGTTTTTTCTTGATCCCTGGGATCAATTCTTAATTGCCAATATCCCTTTACCAGGTCCAATGATGAGATGAACCGACAACCCCCTATGGTTTCAATCAGGTTGTCTAGCCTGGGCATTGGGTAGGCATCAGGAGTGGTTACACGGTTTAATTTCCTGTAATCAACACAAAACCTAATGCTCCCATCAGGCTTGTCCACAAGGACTATCGGAGAGGACCAAGGACTAGAAGAGGGGACGATTATGTTCTCCCTCAGCATTTCGTCCAGCTCCTTCCGCACCTTGTCCCTATAGGGTCCCGTTACTCGGTATGGGGATACTGCCTGCGGGGGTGCATCCCCTGTATGGATCCGATGCATCACTCCCTTCACTATCCCCGGCTTGTTGGAAAACACCTGTTGATATTTACTAAGCAGCATTTTTAATTCTTGCTGCTGGTCTTGGGTGAGTGCAGGACTGATCTTTACCTCCTCTGGGTTGTATTTTACTTCCCCTCTACCCTCCCAGAAGGGTAATTCAGCTTCCTCACTCTCAGCTGCTTTTATCGCGAATAAAACCCTCTGTTCCCCTCTGTAGTAGGGTTTTAGGGCATTCACGTGAACCACCCTCCTTGCTTGGTTCTCCTCCTGCTCTATTAGGTAGTTCAGGTCTGACATCTTGGAAATGACCCTATATGGTCCTGCCCATTTGAGCTGCAGTTTATTCTCTCTGCAGGGCCTAAGCCAAAGCACTTCCTCCCCTGGGTCAAAGTGCCTCTCTCTAGCTTTGTGGTCATACCATGTTTTCTGTCTGACCTTCTGAGCTTGCAGGTTTTCTGCTGCCAGCTCTAGATTTCTCCTTAGGTCATTCATCAAGGTGTCTATGTAAGTCACAACGTCTTGTGGGTCATCCTGGGTGATCTGCTCCCAATTTTGTTTGATCAAATCAAGGGGCCCTTTCACCCTTAAGTGTGCAGCAAACATGTCAGAGTGCCCCCTTTGTAAGATCATGGGGCGATACTTTTCAGGTACCACCAGCTGACTTCTGATCCCATCTCCCCCTTTTGAGATATTCCTCAGGGTTTCTCTATATAAAATCCCCTTTTCCTCCAGAAATCTCACTGGGGTTTCAGGTGTTAGCTGGGCGTCAGTCACCTGTTCAAAACACTTTTGGAGAGTGGCGTCTGCCTTTTGCTCCTGTCCAAATCTGCTGTCTGTGGTTAAGGTTTCCACCACAGCTTCTGAACTCCCCTCTGCTTCCGCCTCTGGCTCATCATTACCCCCCTGAACTGTCCCCGTGGTGGCTTGTGAGCGTGTAATCACTAGCACCCTTTTCACATGTTCAGCCAGGTCATTTCCCACGAGCACGGCTGCTGGCAGAGTAGATGAAATCGCTATCCGCCAATCTCCCCTCCAGCCTTGAAAGTTGACAGGTACCTCTGCTACTGGCAGAGAGATTACCTGCCCCTCAATACCTGCTACCTTTATGCTCTCATTTGGGATTATAAACTCCCGGGGAATGATATCGGGATGGCACAGGGTTACCTGGGAACAAGTGTCCCGCAGCCCCCTATACTGACGGTCAAGTATTCCTACGTCCACCCCGGCTGTCTCAAACAACTGAGAATCTGTTTTTATCAGCAAGCAGCGCTTTACCTCCACAAGAGGACCATTTTCCTCAGCCTGCTCAGCATAGGTAGCTGTTCCAGACTGAGTAGCCATGGCAACAGGCTCCCTCTGTGACACTGAGCCTTGCTCTTGCTGGACACAGAACACAGCTTTTGGCTTGGTCCCACTAGAATTCTGAGGCACCATTCCTTTTAGCTGCTTCAATTTCTCACACTCTGAGATCAGATGACCCTTTCCCTGACAGAAATAGCATTTTCTGGTGTATTTTGATTCTCTCTCCTCTTGTTTTGGTTTTCCCTCCAAAATCTGAGGTCTTGGTTTCATGCCTGAGGGCTTCCCTTCACCATGGGCCCCTCCCCCTTGCTGGCTTTTCCCTGGTCCCTGAGAGTACTTGCTGTAGGTTTCTTTGGGTTTACCTACAGATTTCCCCTCACCCAAGGGCTTTCTTATTTGGGAGATAAAATCTGCGATCTCTGCGGCTGCTGCCACAGATTTCGGTTTCCTTTCCCTCACCTGGAATTTCAATTCCCCCTGCAGGACTGAATAGAACTGTTCCAGGGCTATCAAGTCTTTAAGCTGCTCATAGGTCTCTATTCCCTCCTGCGATAGCCATTTCTCAAGCAGCCTCACCAATTGGGCCCCCACTTGGGTAAAAGTCTGTTCTGGTTTTTTAGTGAGGGACCTGAATCTTTGTCTCAGCTGCTCTGCATTTATCCCATGTCTTGCAAACACCAGTTTTTTAAACTCTGCAAAATCTTTCATCAATTCCTCAGGCATCTCGGCATAAACCTCAGCCAGGCTACCACTGATTAAAGACCGCATGATGGTCATCTTCTCAGTTTCCCTCACTGAGAAGTCCACAAACGCTCTTTCCACTAAGGAAAAGAACACCTCAGGACAATCTCCCTTGTGGTACACAGGGAATTTCTTCAGGTCAGCCTTAGACAGTTGGCCTCCCTCAGAATCCCTATTATTATTATTGTTCTGGTTCATCAGTTCCAGTTTTCTTAATTCAAACGCCATCTTCTCTCTCTCCATTCTTTCTTCTCTCTCCATCCTCTCTCTCTCTCGCTCTAATTCAAATGCCATTTTCTCTCTCTCTAATCTTTCCTCCATTTCCCTCACCCTCAGTTCATGCTGTTGGGCTAGGATCAATTTTCTAAGTTCTGGGTTCTGCTCTCCTGTGCTGTCACCTTGCACTGAGCCAAATTCATCCTCAGAACCTTGGTCAATCTGGGGGTCTTTCACTTCACTCATGTCTGCTACTTGGCTTCGAGTCAAGGGCATAACCCCCCCCCTCAGAACAGGCTGCTTTAAAAAGTCAAGCCTCAGAATAAAACGACCACTTTTTTTCCTTTTTGCCTCAGAACCAGCTCTCCCTAGAGATTGCTGCTGTTCTTCAGCACTAAACTTGCAACAGTATCGAGTCAGAGCCTACCCCCCTCTGCTGGGCCTCTCAGCTGGCAAGCTAGCTCGCTGTTGCTACGCAGTTTTGCCTCAGCTTTTCCCGCCAAAACTAGGCTGCCTCAGAGCACCTTAATCTAAGTCTCCCCAGTTGGCACGTTCTTCTACTAGTGCACCTCCCCGTGAGGTACACCTAGAAGATTACCTACGCGCCTCAGACTGTCCCTGACTAGACCCCCCTTGCTCTGGGCACACTTGCCAAGGCTTTGCTGGACCGCTGGACAACTGGACCAGTCGTATCCCACACGCTGGACACCAATCAATGTGACAAACCCAGACCTACTGGGATCTATCACACAGTTACTAAGCTGCCACCAACCATTCCCTATAATAAGTCACACAGACCAGGGATGGATTTTTAAACAATAAAAGAATAAGGTTTATTTTAAATACAAACAGGGTAAATAAAACAATCAGGTGAATAAAATAAAGTAACGTGGCTTATTCTCACACACACAAGCATACAGTTTGGTTCACCTAGAACCTTTAACTTAAAGCACAGACCCTGAACCCATCAGTTCTGGCTAACCCACAGACACCTGAACTTATCAGGTTGGTACTCTGACACACAGTAGTACCCTGTCAGACACCCAGACTCCCACAACAGCTTCTTCTTCCCCAGCTGCTGCTTCGTCCCAACCCAGTGTCTCACAGTCTGTCTCAGCATCTCCTCTTCACCACACAGGCATCACATATTTATACAGTACAGCCCCTCCTCCTGATGTCCCGCCTTCCACTCCCCATAGGATGGAACTTTCCCTCCAAACCCATGACAGACAGGTAACATCAGTGCTGTTATGTAACAGCTGGCTTTCCCTCCTTCGACCCTGTGAAGAAGTGCTTTCCTGCAAGCAAACATGTCATGCATTTTTTCCAGCTGAGTAGATTCAAGCCAGAAAGCCCACTGGCTATGAAAGCTGAAGCTGAAACTTGCACATTACGTGCAGTTCCATGAATCTTCGTGGCTGTGTACTATGTGTGTGAGAGAGTGAATCCAAAATGGTGCTCTGTTTCCTTCCTAGAACTCTGGGTCAAGCAGAGTTGACCCAGCAGTATCAAAAAGTTGATAATTTTTATTCAGTGTATGCATTTGGAGATGTCTGGAACATTGCCTTAGTGAGGGCAAGGCATGAGCTGGACCATAAAGAAGGCTGACCACCGAAGAATTGATGCTTTTGAATTGTGGTGCTGGAGGAGGCTCTTGAGAATCCCCTGGACTGCAAGTAGAACAAACCTATCAATTCTAAAGGAAATCAACCCTGACTGCTCAATGGAAGGACAGATCCTGAAGCTGAGGCTCCAATACTTTGGCCATCTGATGAGAAGAGAAGACTCGCTGGAAAAGACCCTGATGTTGGGAAAGTGTGAAGGCAAGAGGAGAAGGGGACGACAGAGGACGAGATGGTTGGACAGTGTCACTGAAGCGATCAACATGAATTTGACCCAACTCCAGGAAGCAGTGGAAGACAGGAAGGCCTGGCATGCTCTGGTCCATGAGGAGTCAGACACGACTTAACGACTAAACAACAACAAATGTCTGTTTGGGCATATTTTGTGGGGAGACTGAAATGCAAAAGTTCACACATTGATAATTATCTGAGCAGTGGATATTCAACAAGCAGTAGTTGGGAGGTAATAGCCATCCTAGGGCAGATAAACAGTTGGTGGTGAAAAGCTTTTATTCAGTCCAAGTTAACAAGGAGTGTTTTAAAAACTAGACACTCCTTAGAGGCAAACTATGCCAGATGTCTCAGTCACTTTCCTGGGGGCACCCATTTTGTGAATGTATAACTTGGACGTCTGAAACCCAATCTTCACCAAACTTGGAGGACTTTGAGAGAAGAGACAGGGGAAGCTTCTGTGTGAGATTGGTTTCTCTAGGTTTCAGGAGGGAGCACTCTCCTGGTGGGGGCCTCTTTGTGGGTGTATCACTCAAATGTCCGAAACCCAATTTTCACCAAACATGGAGACATTTTAGAAGAGAGTCAGAGGAAGCTTTCCTGTGAACCTGGCACCTCTTGGGGGGGGGGCATTTTTTAGCATTATAAAATGAAGATGAATTGACAAATCCGTTCATCAGAAAATTATTCTAGAATTCATATTTGCAATTTGTCAACCTTGATGAATTATGAATCACAATGACTTGCCATTGATTCGGCCCAATCTCTACTCTTCACTCTTGTGGAAGATGGATTGTCAGTCACTTGGGCCCATCATGCTAGCTGGACCAAGGCAGGGAGCAGAGCATCAGCTTCATGACTCAGGAGTCTTCTTTGTCCATCCATCCATCTGCCCCCCCCTCTCATTAATATACTGCCTTTCTCCCCACAGGGGGATCCAAAGTGGCCCACAACAATTCAAAGTAAACAATGTTCACAGAGGAAGCGCCCAGAGGAGGCAGGGCAGGGAAACCAGGGCGCTGCCTCCCAGTGGGCACCCAACAGAGGAGGCGGGGCTGGGAACCGCCCACCTCTAGTCACAGGTTTAAAATACCATACAAAATCCATATTAAACATTAGTCAAGATTGAAACCAAGATCAATGAGAAATTTTAAAACATTTAAAAATTTCTAAGTTTAATAAATATAGCATTTCCCCAACCCGTCACTTACCACTTAAAAGCTTTCCTCCTGTATTATCTAATATAGTGAGATTTAAAGAGAGTTTATTTACCAAAGGTCTTATAACTCCCTCTGCAAGGTATGTAACCCACTCAGCCGTTCCCCCTTTGGCTGCTTTTATAATCGATGAAGGGCAAAGGATCCACAACACGAAAGCGATAGCTTTCATCTCTCCAAAAATCATGTCCACATCGTCAGGCTGTACCACCTGAAATGTACCCGTTATAATGGGACGAGCAGGGGCCAAAGTTCCATCAACAGGAACTGCATGCTTTCTAAGTCAGAGCAGATCCAAGGGACTTTGTCTGTAAACTATTCACAGAGGCCCATTGTGCAATCATTGTCCTTTTTTTTTTTTTTTTTTTTTTGGACATCTGTGCAGCAGGCCCTTGACCACCTAAAAGTGGTCCACTGCATGACTGCAGATGCAATGGTGGCATAGAAGAATAGCTTCAACACTGCTACCACTGCCATGCTTTTTACTCTTTCTACCGCTAATGTCTCAGAGGGAGTTATTGAGACCGTAAGTGCCAGTTGGTGAGACCAAAGGGGTGAACCAATCTAGGGAACGTGAAGCTATTCTGCTCTGTGAATCCTGCCCTTCTGCTGTGCAGCTAAAGGAAATTAACCAAAATTCAAAACTCTGAAACACTACCTTGACGGTCTCAGGTTTTGGACTAGGGAATAGGATGCTGCTAGTCCAGCAGTGCAAGCTACAGGGAACAGAACACAGCTACCTCTCTGGAGGTATCTAAACGGTATCTTGTCTACAGCTTTTAATGCTTAAAATGCTCACAAAGCTTAACAGATGATGATTTGAAGGTGCCAATTACAGTTTGGCCCATGACATCCCCAGGTAGGGCTGAGAATAATTCCTGCTTGGCAAGCTGGAGAGATGCCATCAGAGTGGACAATGCAGAGCGAGAAAGATAAATGACCTGACTTGGTCCATGACAGCTTTCTATATTCTTCGGCCAAATCTGTCTTATTCCAATGCTGTATTGTTCAGAAATTAAATTTCATTAATTTAAGTGGGACTGACTTCCAAGTACAAAGAATAAGAACTCCAATCTCAAAATGTTGGCCAGGTATGGCAGACGTAGGATATTGGTTCTCAGCGTGGTGAGGGTGGAGTGGGCGGGCATGAAGAACATTCCTGGAGAGGGGATGAGACGGTTCAATGTCCTTCCAGAAGAAGAAAGCCAAAAAAAAAAATAGCACTGTTATGAGTTTTAACAATTTTCTATGATAGATATCATTATGAGAGTTTAGGATTTCCCTACTTTCCACACACACACCCCAAAAATCGAGTTGTGCCTATTTGTTAATTTTAAATATTTTTTTAGCTGGCCAGAATTTTTTAAAAAACATTTTTTTTATTTTCAATAATTATAACATACACATAAACATATAACACATAAACTAAAATACAATTTAACTGTGTTTCCCACCACCATAAACGGGACCTCTTACTGTAATCTTCTGCTTCTGCTTCTATTGTTCTCTTCTCCAGAACTGCATTGATTCTTGATTTGGAGCTTTCCCCTTTTCCTCTGGTTAGCACATATTCCAAAAATCTGCCCCATATTTGATTAAAACATTTTTTCAACTCTCCTTTCTTAACCTTTAAACTACAACTTAATTTATCATTTATACCTATATTCCACATTTCCTTATACCAATCTTCAATTTGAAATTCAGATTTTGATTTCCGTTGCCTAGCTATTATCAATCTAGCCGCTGTTAATAAATTGGTTATCAATTCTTTAGTCAGCTTATCATATTCCACATTCTCAAATATTGATAACAAAGCAATCTCAGGATTAAATTCTATATCTTCTCCACATATGTAGTTTAATTCTTTAAAAATTTGTTTCCAAAATCTTTGTACTTTTTCACATTTCATATTTTAATAGGATTGTGGAATCTGTACAGCAAAATCGCACAAGGACACACATGCACACACTCTGGCTCTCCTTCACTCAAACGATGGTGGACTTATTGCAGAATCAGGTAAGCAACCAGCCATGTCAGCAACTATCCACCAGAGCCCACCAGCAGGGAACAAAAGTATGTTGTGATTGTTTCTATCTGCATCCGTTTTCTCAACAGGATTTTGGCCATTAAATCTTTGGGTTTTTTGTCTTTTTCACTTACATATTATGGCTAGATCTGCTGTTTTGTTTTATTGGCAAAAGAACAGTGGGATTGGTGGGAGGGTTTGTCATAAAGTAGAAAAGTAGGATGTGACTCTAAAAAGTTGGTGAACTACTCCAACAGTGTTGCAGTCATTTCAAGACATGAGTAACAGGTCTTCGTCAGGGAAAGAAAGAGGCATATTTAGACAATATGTAGCTGTTGTGTGCTGTCAAGTTGCCTCTGACTTACAGCAACTCTATGAACGAGTCATCTCCAAAACGTCTTGTCCTCACCTGCCCTGCTCTGCTCTTGCAGAGCCAAGCCTGTGGTTCCTTTAGAGCACTGGTCTCCAACCTTGGGCCTCCAGATGTTCTTGGACTTCAACTCCCAGGAATCCTGGCCAGCAGAAGTGGCAGTGAAGGCTTCTGGGAGTTGTAGTCCAAGAACATCTGGAGGCCCAAGGTTGGGGACCACTGCTTTAGAGAGTCGGCCCATCTCGTATTGGGTCTTCCTCTTTTCCTGTTGCCTTCCACCTTTCTCAGCATGATTGTCTTTTCCAGAGAATCATGCCTTCTCGTGATGTGCCCAAAATTTCAACATTTTTGCCTCCAGGTTCAGGCTTGATTTGCTTTAGGACCCACTTGTTCATCTCTCTGGCCATCCAGGGTATCAGCAAAGCTCTCCTCCAGCATCCCATTTCAAATTAATCATTTTTCTCATCAGTGGTTTTAACTGTCCAGCTTTCACACTCATACATGGTGATTGAAAATGCAAGGGTGTGGATGATCTTGGTCTTGAGCTCCAGGGACCCAGCTTTACACTTGGTGATCTTTTCTAGTTCTTTGCTGCCTTTCCTAGTCTCAGTTTTCTTCTGATTTCTTGGCTACAGACTCCATCTGGATTGATGACTGAACCAAGGAATACAAAATCTCTATTTCAATTTCTTCATTGCCAGCGTTAAAGTGTGTAGTCCTTCTGTAGTCATGATTTTTGTCTTCTTAAAATTCAACTGCAGTCCTGCTTTGGCACTTTCTTCTTTCACTTTCACTAGAAGTTAATATAGTTTACCTAACTAGAACAAAAGAGGGGGGGGGGCAAACAGACAGAGCTTAAATATGTTTCAAGACAACATACTGTGCCCTAACCCAAAGAAAAGAGTAAAGCAAAGTGAAGACAGGACCCAAGGGAGATGACTGAGCACTGCTAGAATAGAAGACAACTTAGTTAAAGAGCTGGGAACCTGAGCTATTGCCCAGGGAGCTGTGGACTCTTCCTTTAACTGGGATTGCAGGGAGTCCTCAGTTTGCCCTCACCCCTTCGGCTCTTCATTCTGATCCATGAGTTTCATTGGAATTACTTTTCCATCTTTTTTACCCCAGCCTTTGCTTGTTTTTGCCGCAAAAAGAAAGCTCCGCAACTTGGGGATACATCTGGACCCGGCGCTTACCATGGAAACTCAGGTGTCGTCCGTGGTCCGCTCCGCCTATTTTCATCTATGGCGGATTGCCCAGCTGCAACCATATCTTGATGGGGGGGGGCTCACTACTTTAGTCCATGTGCTTGTAATCTCAAGATTAGACCATTGTAATGCACTGTACATGGGGCTGCCTTTGAGGCTGATGCCGAAACTTGGCGGCAGCCAGGCTTCTTAGTGGGGTGAGAAAACATCAGCATATCTCCGCCACTCTGCCTGCCTTGCACTGGTTGCCCATCCATTTCTGCATTGACTTCAAAGTGTTAATGATTACATATAAAGCCCTAAATGGTTTGGGATCTCAATATTTGGCAGATCGCCTGCTCCCGCCCAGATCTGCCCGAATCACCCAACATAGCCAGCAGGGACGGCTGAGGGGTCTGACGCTGAGGGAGGCCCAGAAGGAAAAAACAAGAAACCGGGCCTTCTCGGCAGTGACCCCTCAGCTGTGGCTATTCAAGCAGGCCTTCCCTCCAGTCGATGAAGTTTTTTTTTGCCATCTTGATAAGGTATTGTTTTGGAATTAATTAATGTGTTTTTATCTATGTAAGCTGCCCCAAGTAGACATTGTCCAGAGGGGCGGAGTAAAAAACCAACCAACCAACCAACCAACCAACCAACCAACCAACCAACCAACCAACCAACCAACCAATCAATCAATCAATCAATCAATCAATCAATCAATCAATCAATCAATCAATCAATCAATCAATCAATCAATCAATCAATCAATCAATCAATATTTTAGCTTTCATGCTAACCAAGATCTCTCCCAGGTCCTCAAATGAAGAACAGTTTTCAATCTCTTATTATAAAGCTTTTAACATCATGTTTAACATCATGGAAATAGTCCAGTTATGAGATGATGAAAAGCACGACAGCTGCTTGCAATATTTTGGGTTTTCTTTCCCCTCTTTCTTTTTCCGAAAGCTATTTTCATTCTGGTGTAGCTTGTTTGTACTGTGCCCTAGAGGCACCGTTTGTGCTTGGCCTTAATCTGATTAGTAGCCCTAGCTAGAGTAGAAACATATTAAATTGTTGGGATTTACATTAATTTCTGCTCACCATCCAACAACTGGTGCAATAGTCTGCTATTTGAGACTAGCAATGGGATTGAGGGCTTTTTTTCTGGGCAGAGGAAGAAACTAAATGCTTAGTCCTTTTACTTCTATCCCTTCGCTCATTCAATTAAGGCATGGAATCCTAGTATATATATAACTGTGGCTTCACAGGCTTGTCTGCAGAATATCCCAGATTATAGTTCTTGCAACGGTCAATAAAAAAAAAAAATCACTGGTCACTGGATTTCTGCCTTAGCCAACCAATTGTCAAAGTAAACACCATTGGCCTTGATGCACCCTCCCAACATATATTCAATACTGAGAAATTCATACAATAATTGAGTTGGAAGGGGGCCTATATGGTCATTGAGTCTGACCCCCTGCTCAATGCAGGAATACAAGTCAAAGCATATCTGTCAGGTGATTGTCCAATTTTTTCTTGAGTACCTCCAGCATGAGAGCACTCACCATCTCCCAAGGGCATTGGTTCTCTTGTCGTACTGATCTAACAGTAAAGAAGGTTTTCCTGATATTTATCTTAAATCTTAATTCCTGTAGCTTGAGCCCACTATTATGTGTCTGGAACTCTGGGATTACCAAGAACAGATCCTGACTTTCTTCTGTATAACCATCTTTCAAATAATTCAGCAAGTAAACAAATGGTGATCAACATAACAAAGCCTATTAATGTATATCTAATAGTATCCATTTTAGAATGAATGAAAGGTGGAAATAAATGAAGCCCATCCAGCTCCATTTCTATTCAGTACTGAACAAATTCATTTAATCACAAAAAGTTACAAGTTGAAACATTCTCATTTATCTGATCCAAACTTGGAACATTATTTTAAAATAAATACCATATTTTCCCATTTATAAGATGACCCAAAGTATAAGACAACCCCCCCCTTTTCTAACCCCAAATTAGAAAAAGCAGGGATCAAAGAGCTCCCTTTTTGCTAAGCCCCATGCCTTCGCAAAAGGCAAGGAAAGCAGCTGTCAAAGTGACTACCATTTTTCCTTGCCTTTTGAGAAGGCACGGAGTTTAACAAAAAGGAATGGAAGCCGTGAGGGCATTCAGGGCTTAGCAAAAAGGGGAGCAACGGTGCTGGAGCAGGAGGTGGCATCGGGCACCCCCAGTGGGCGAGCCACCTGCTGCTCTTTAATGGCCGCCCAGGAGCCTCCCACCGGCGGAGAAAGGGAGATGCCCCCACAGGGCCAAGGACAGAGTGTGGCTCTGCCAAGCAGAGGAGGAGGAGGAGGAGGCCCGGGCACTGGTAACAAGGCTTTGGTGTTGGCACTCAACTGGCCACACATGACCGAGACGCACGTGACCGAGATCCTTCCTTTCAAATCAAGGAGGTAATGTTGGCGTATATAATTTTTTTAGGAGTTTAAAGGCAAAAAAGTTCCCTGACCCCTGGTCTATATTCAACAGTGCAAAAATCAACTACCTATGATTTTAAATTGTCTTTCATGTTCCGGTCCAAAGTGAACATGGCGGCACCTCCAGAAAAGTTCAATGTAGAAGAGCATAGGACCATAATCAAGTTCCTGTTTCTCCAAGGGAAAACTGCAAGGCAGATCCTTGATGAAATGTCACAAACTATGGGTGACAGTGGCCCTTCATATGCAACAGTTAAATGTTGGCTTGTCAATTTTTAAACTGGCCATTTCAGTGTTGAAAGTGAGAAACCCAGTGAAAGGCCTGTTTCTGTCTCTGTGCCTGCAAATGTGAAAGCCATCCATGACATGATCATGGAGGATTGCTGAATATCAGCCAAAAGTATTGCTATATAACTGAGAATATCACGTGAGAGAGTTGGTTCCATTATCCACAATGACTTGGAAATGAGAAAGCTGGCAGCGAAGTGGATCTGCAGACTTTTGACAACCGAACAAAAGAGGAAATGTGTGGAGTCATCGGTGGCTGTTTTGGAACATTTTGCAAGAAATTAGTCAGATTTCTTGGGCAAACTGGTAACTGGTAATGAGACATGGATCAACTGTTATGATCCTGAGACAAAGGAACAGTTAAGGAATGGAGGCACAGTGGTTCCCCCAGACCAAAGAAGTTCTGAGTGCAAAGGTCGATGCAGAAGCAAATGGCAACAGTTTTTGGGATAAAAGCAAAAAAAAAAAAAGCAAAGTGTGCTGCTTATATACCGCCCCATAGCACTTCAAGCACTTTCTGGGCGGTTTACAAGTTAATCTTGCAGGCTACACATTGCCCCCCACCCCCAGTGAGCTGGGTACTCATTTTACCGACCTCGGAAGGATAGAAGGCTGAGTCAACCTTGAGCCAGCTACCTGGGATTGAACCCCAGGTCGTGAGCACAGTTTTGGCTGCAGTACAGCAGTTTAACCACTGCGCCACGAGGGAGCTCTGTGCGTGGACTACCTCCAACAGGGTTCAACCATCAATGCAAAATATTACTGTGCTTTATGGACGAAGTTGAGGCAAAACATCAAGGAAAAATGTCGAGGAAAGCTCTCCAAAGGTGTCATCCTGTTGCATGACAACACCTCGTCACGCACTGCAGGCAAAACAATGGCAAAAGTGACCTCCTTAGGCTTTCAAGTGATGCCCCATCCACCATGTTCTCCTGACCTGACTCCTTCTGACCATTATCTGTTCCCCAAACTCAAAAAACACCTAAAGGGACTATGATTTGGTAGTGTTCTGGAGGCAACTAATGCTGCAAACGAGTGGTTATACCAGCAGTCAGAAGAATTTTATTTGCCGGGACTTAAGAAGCTGCAGGACAGATATCGCAAGTGCATTGTCTTCCTGGAGGAATATGTAGAACAATGTGGCAGTTACAGCTTCCTAGCTCATTTTTT
This sequence comes from Pogona vitticeps, assembly GCF_051106095.1. Classification (NCBI taxonomy): domain Eukaryota; kingdom Metazoa; phylum Chordata; class Lepidosauria; order Squamata; family Agamidae; genus Pogona; species Pogona vitticeps. Next base: position 233,924,335 of record NC_135786.1, read on the forward strand.
TTCTGGGAAAGGCTCAATACTTATCAGTACCCGCTCGTACTTCACCAGTCCTGAATACTGTAAGGTTGAGTCTTAATTTGCACTTTATCCTTTTTTTCATTAGTAACTCAATCATATAAAGAGAACAGAGGGAGCAATGCTTTTTTTTAAAAAAAAAGAAGAAGTGACAGGTTCTCATTTTTTTAGATTAAGACATTTGTGACAAGAAACTTCACAGCTAGTTGTGGCTCATGATTTTTATGCCAGACCATCATTATGCAAGCATTCATCAGCAACAAAACAATCACTTCTTGCAAATCAGTTCTCCTTAATGGCCTGAAAAGGTTCCAGCCATTAGCTTAACTAGTGGAGCTGAACGAGCAGATGGAGAAATATGCCTGCCATCCAGTTAAGAAACTGGTTAAGGTCAAAGTGCTTGATGCTGAGTGTCTAGTTTGACTGATGAACAGCATCATCTGAAGAATCAATGTCTCTCACTTATACACTTTTCCATTACCTATATTAATGTTGTTGTTGTTGTTAACAATTCTGGTAGAACTCATCCAGCAGGCTTGAGAAAGCACAGAACTTTAGAAGTTGCAAAACCAGAAAGATGAAGATGCATTCCTACATTTGTGCACAATTACGCTCAGGATTTGTATAATTCAAGGGCTACTTCACACCATGTTTTTACAATTGCTCAGATCTCAAAGAGAACAGCCGGCGCTGAGCGATCTGCTAAGCTGAAGACCCAACTTCCTTCTTCGGATGAGAATATCTGATCAAGTCCCCTTGAACCCTAGCTTTCTGAGTGCAAGAACATGTGCTATTTCTCCATGGAGTGCAGAAGGCCAGTGCTCTCAAGTTGTGGGTATTGGCCAGAAGTAACTGCTCTGGAAATTCAGTTTCAGGTAAAAATAGGAAATGTATGTTTATTGCACCAGGAACCTATTCAAAGAAATGACAGAGTGGAATACCCAGACTTAAATAGAGAAGCCCCTATAGGTGAGTTCTATGCAGGAACATATGTTGGTACTCATTATAAAAAGCCTCTGGTGTGTGGCTGTCTCCTGGTAACAAAGGGAAAGAACTGCTAACTGGCTTCATTGGAAAAGGAAGCATAGAATATTGCATAACATATGGTCTATCTGGTCTGTGACCATACAATAAAGATTAAAAATAATTATAATATATGATTGTTTTGAAAAGACAAGGGCACAAAAATGCCCCAATTCACCTATTTATTATTTTATTTTATTTTATTTTATTTTATTTATATCCCGCCTATCTGGTCGGTTAAGACCACTCTAGGCAGCTAACAGCATAAAATAGAAAAATAAATATATATAAAACAATTTTACATAAAATAGACATAATAGAATAGACAAATAGAAGGGAGAAAGAGGGCTGTCTAGCTGTATGCCTATTGCCCCCCACTGGTCATATTCGTTGGTGCTTTTTGTTTGTAGCAATGATTAAGCAACAATAAAGGTGGAGCTAGATAAAGAAAGTGGAGGGCGTTTAGAACACACTGTGGTAGATTTTCTCCCACCTTGGACAGCCTGAGCTAGAAATGCTTCCCAGAAGATTCCTTGTTGATTCTGATGCAACATGTACGTCTTCCCTTCCAGAAATAATAACAACAACCCCAAGTATGTGTGTCCAACTTGCAGTTCGTAGTGAATTCCAGAATCAAGCGTTTGGTCTTCTTTTGTGCGCATTTCATATTCTTACTTATGCTTGCCTTTGTCAGAAGGGCAATTAAAATTGCCTCCTACTTTCCATTGTCTTCCTCCCCTCCCCCACCTCTTAATCACTGATTGAAGTCAATTTTGAGAGGGAAAATATGTGTTTCTTAGTGATTAAGGATGACTCACTGAATCAACGAACTTGGAGACTTTGAGCCGTAATGAAGCCAGCCCATTTAATCAAATCCATTGTTAAATGATGAGCCATGCGAGGTGAAGTATTTGACAGATACAGTCATTTGCACTGTGGGCAGTTCTTTGACTGCCCCTTGGAAATGGCTGCCCAGATTTCCACCTTGATTTCAATGGCTAATATGAAGAGGGTTGTCACTCAGTGGTAAAGCACATGCTTTCGGTGTGCAGGGTCCAATCCCTGACACAGTACACTAAAATGATCAGAGACCAGCTGATGGGAAAGACCTGCTTCTACATCACTGTTATTTCTGGATCAGACAAGACTGGATTCTCCTATCCTGGGCACGATCAAGCTGTAGAGACTCTGGAAGCAAAATAACGAGGGTCTGAAGGTCTAGAAAAGTAGGATCTGGACAGGGAGCAGGTTGTCTAGACAAAGGAAAATAGAAAAACAAGGACAAAAGTTAGTGTAGGAGTCAAACTTGCATTATTATTATAGAGCAAGTAAAATCAATGAAGGTGATTGAGAGACAAGTCTGTGGCTGAAACCTGCAAAGGACAAGTAACAAGCAAACAAGGGTCGTTCTTGAGTCAAGTCAAAAAGAGTTCAAAGTCAGGTACTGGTAGGTTAATCGTGATACAGGCTGAGGATGTGCTCATGTAGCAATTCTAAGTTCTATGAAGCTATTGGTTGTTGTGGGTTTTTGGGCTCTTTGGCTGTGTTCTGAAGGTTGTTCTTTCCAATGTTTTGCCAGTCTCTGTGGCCGGTATCTTCAGAGTGCTGTCCTCTTAAGATGCCGGCCACAGAGACTGGTAAATGTTAGGAAGAACAACCTTCAGAACACAGCCAAAGAGCCCGAAAAACCCACAACCACCATTAGATCCTGGCCGTGAAAGCCTTCGAGAATATATTCTATGAAGCTATTGGCTTACTTTTAGAATATGTAGTGATGAATCTTGCAAACACAATTATGAGGCTGTTCTTCGTAGTTCTATGACTGACAGCATGAGAAACAACAATAACAACAACAACAACAACAACAACAAAATGTTATAATTAGTGCACCTGAGCCCTCAGCAACAGCACCAATACAGACACTGCAAAGCTCCAGCATCCCTTTGAACTCAGATTCAGATAAAAATCCAAGATATCTTGCTCAAATGGATTAGATGTCCAATATCTAGGAGAATCAGCACCACATGTGGGATCTTCAAAATCCTAAAATAAATTATCAATTCAATTCATGAAAATTCACAATATATGGATTGACCCCTCCAACGCAAACATATGGGAATTATTCCTAGACCAAGTTGGCAAAGGCCTTTGCAGTCTAAGTGGCAGCAGGAACTCCAGTCTCGTCCGCTCTCCCGCTCTTTCTGATTCAAATTTCTAACTTACAGCCCCGCTCTTTATTAGTCCCACCCCTTTAGGCTGGACCAATATTTCATAGGGATTACACTCAAATGGTTCCGACACTGTTAGCAGCAAATCCTCCATCCTCCAACTGTTGGCATTTGTGCAGCCAGTCTTCATGGGACAACGCCCTTCCCTTGAGGAAACCTTCAGCTCCCAAGATTTTCTTGGGCTGCAATTCCTGGACGTCTCTACCACCAGCTGTGCTGGCTGGGAGTTGCAGTCCAAGAACACCCAATTTCCCAAGGCTGGGAACCACTGCCCTACAATGAATGAGGAAGCCGTTCTTGAGGGTAGTGTTCCTTACATCCATTTGTGCCAAGAATTTTCTTATCTTTGGACAAGCGAAAAAATCAACAAATAAAAAATTATGTACCTTTGAATCGGGAAACTACTGCTCAGAGAGATAGCTTCCATAAGAAGGAGAGAGAGACAGAGAGAGAGAGATTGAGTAAGGATGATAGCAAGATTAGGCATCCTTCAGTCTCGAGAAACTATGGTAATGTGCTCTGAAAGGAGGACTTGGAACAGTATCTAGTGTGGCTGAGAAGGCCAATTCGAGAGCGACAATCCCTTCCACACAGAAGACAAACATCATCTGTCCCCACTCCAGCTCCCTGATTTTGCTGGTTTCAGGACTGCCTCTTGGCCTCGGCCTGCTGGACAAGGGTCTCTTCAAATTGGGAGAGGCCGTGATGCACCACCTGGATGATAATAGTAAGGCAAATTATTTTAAGTAATATTTTTAAATGTTTGGTCCTAGACCACTAATTATGTTATTTTTAAAATGTTCTGTTCTACTTGCAGGTGTTGGAGTATGCAAATACATGGTTTTTTAAAAAAAAATCCTGGCTTCTTTACCCTTGCCAAATAGTGTAATTGTTATTTTGAGTTATAAGGAAACTAAGCAAAGCACCACCTAATACTGAAACTGCGGAAGAAAGCTTTCAATAATGCATAGCCTGCCACAGCAGCAGGAAAAGCACCAGCCGTCCGGGGGAAGCGGGTCAGATTGCGGGCATGGCAAGGAAAGCAGGACAGGTACCCTTTGCTGTTTGCTTTATTCCTTTTTCATTCCCCTCAGAATCTTCAAACAGACATTGTGCAATTGTGAGAGGGGATTAACCTATTCGCAGCAAGGAAGAAAAGTCATGCTGGTAACTTGTTTACCATTATTTCTTTTCAAAGTATCTTCCCAGTGTAATTCAGCCTGTGATCCAAAGTGCTGTAAGATCCATTGTATGAATGGTTATAATGGTTTGTGGGGCCAGCAACGGTCTCGCCAGCTGCAAGAGTGGGCTTCCCACCTTTCGGAGAGCAAGGAGAGGGGTGAGAGAGAGAGGAGGAGGAGGACACTCTCAAGGCCACAAGTGTAGAACAGAAGAGCATAAGAAGAGCCCTGTGCTGGATCAGGCCAAGGGCCCGTCTAGTCCAGCTTCCTGTATCTCATGGGGCCCCACCAGAGTCCTCTGGGAGCACATGAGACCACGAGATCCCTGTCTCCTGATAACTCTCCCCTGCATCTGGCATTTGGGGGTCCATCCCCATCCCCATCATGGCTTGTCATCTGCGATGGACTTTTCCTCCAGGAATCTGTCCAATCCCCTTTGAAAGGCATCTAGGCCAGATGTCATCACCACATCCTGTGGCAAGGAGTTTCAGAGATGAACAACACGTTGGGTCAAGAAATATCTTTTTTATCTTTCTCACTCTCCCCACACACAATTAGAGTGGATGTCCCCTGGTTTTAGTATCGTGCGAGAGGGAAAAGATCTTCCTTCTATCCACTTGATCCATCCTCTGCATAAGTTCCCTCTATCCACATCCCCCTCTCAGGCACCTTTTCTCTAGACTTAAGAGCCCCAAATGCTGTAGCCTTTCCTCATAAGGGAGGTGCCCCGGCTCAGTCATCATTTGAGTCGCTGAGTTCTGCACCTGTAGCCATAACGGGGCTAAGATTTCAGGAAGAAAGTGAAGCAGGAGAGGAGGATCGTTGGATGGACTCTGTGGACTAGGAGTCTCAGGAGGTAATGTTGCTGCCAGAGATGTTGATGGATCAATGGGGGGGGCGGTTTGCATCCAGGATACCAAGACCAGTTGCTGGGTTGAGTTGCTAGAGCTATCCGAGGAAGACATCTAGGTCTGTCAAGACCATGCCAAGCAGCATCAGTGGCTTGGGAACCAGTATGGAGCCCACCACCAGTAGAGGAAGTAGCAAGGGCAAGCGACTCCATTGCAGAGACACGCACACAAACCTTGGTCAGCCTGCCTAAGGGTATCCAGAAAGTCAGCCTCTGACCCCTCCCAAACCCACACCCCACTACATGGTACAAGCCAACCAGGTCCAGGTAGTGTTCAACTGCACTCTCAAGAGTATTACCACTCCTACAGGACAGCGGCTACCAATGGAGATGATGGAGGCATAGTGGGGGAAGGAGCCTTCAACCCTTGCCCACAGGGACAAGTGGCAGCCTGCATACAGCATCCTCATTGCACTCCCCTGTGCGTGGCATACCTGCAAGGTGTCCTAGAACTGATAGAGGAGGTAGGGCTCCACTGCTCCCAATGAAACACTTTTGAGGGGTAGTGCCCCAAAGCCTGTGGGAGTGATGTTAACTCCCTGTCACTGAAGCTACCAACATGAATTTGACCCAACTCCGGAAAGGCAGCGGAAGACCGGAGGGCCTGGCATGCTCTGGTCCATGGGGTCTCGAAGAGTCGGACACGACTTAATGACTAAACGACAAATGCTGCTTAGCTAAGATACTTGGCGATGAAACTTTCTAGCATTTAAGCTAACTAACTCATTTGATTTCCAACAGAGGCAAAAGTTTGGAAGCTACCATGAAATAGAGAATTAATTGACTGTTCCAATCCTATGAAATAGGACTGATTGCACCCTGCTCTAAATATATAGCAGAATGAAGTGTGAAATATGAAACAGAATCAAGTTCACGCTACCATTCTGGACTACAGGTGGGAGATGTCATCATCATTTGTGATGAATAAAAAGGATGTGCATTTCAAAGCCACCAACATTCAGGTAGGAAGGAGAAAGATTTAACAAATTATTCCTTGTATTTATTTCATTTCTATTCCACTTTTTTTTTTTAAGTAGAGGAGATTACTCCCACTCGGATGCATACCTTAAACGTAGTGAGAAGGTTTGATTGTGTCAGGGAAGATGAAAGTGGTGCCATCAGGAGGCGAGACTCTGATATGTATCTGGGCTCCTGGCAGAGGGTTGCTCAAGGCAGAATGGTCAAAGCTGAGACTCAGATGCATCTACCATCTTTAGGATTATTGGTCATATTGGCAGAAGAGAATGGGCAGTTCTGATGGTGATAGGAATGGAGAAACGTGTGGAGGGCAGCAGCGGTACTGGAAGATGAGAATGGCAGAGTAATTTCCACAGACAACACCATAGAATCATTGACTCGTTGAACTGGAAGGGCCCTACAAGGCCATTGAGCCCAACCCACTGCCCAGTGCAGGAATCCAACAGCAGTGTCACTCAAGCTAACTTGTTATTATTGTTGCTGTTGTGTCCTTTCAAATCAGAAATGACTTATAGTGACCCTAGTAGGGTTTTCAAACTAAGTGAGGTATTTAAGGAATGGTTTTCCCAGTTCCACTCCCCCAGTGGGCTTCCGTAGCTGAGCAGAGATTTGAACACAGGCCTTCTGAGTCCTAGTCTGTCACTCTATCCACTACACCAATCAGGGTGGGTGTTTGTTAGTAATATGCAGAATTCAGCAACGGTAAACTACCATGGAAGATGTCTTACCTCCCTGTGAAGGACATAACAAAAGATAGTGCTGGAAGACAAGATTCTCAGATCAGAAGGCACCCAATCAGCTATAGAGGAAAAACAAAGAACAAGTACAAATAAGGAGGTTGCTAATGAAGCAACTGGACTGAAGCTGAAAGGCTTTCCAATGTCCAATATGCACTCAGACAAATGGAAACTCTCATGCTGCACAGTGCATACCGTGTTTCCCCGAAAATAAGACAGGGTCTTATATTAATTTTTGCCCCCAAAAATGCATTAGGGCTTATTTTTAGGGGATTTTTTTTCATGTACAACTATCTACATTTATTCAAATACAGTTATGTCATCTTCTGGTTGCTGAACAAGGTTAGAGGGTGGGGTTTCATTTTATTGTGGCTTATTTTTGGGGTAGGGCTTATATTACGAGCATCCTAAAAAAATCATACTAGGGCTTATTTTCAGGTTAGGTCTTATTTTCAGAGAAACAGGGTATAACTGGACCATGGAATGTGAGAAGAACTCAAAGCCATAAAGCCAAAAATTGTTTGTTTAAACATTGCAGTGAACCAAAGTGGAGTATTGACAGAGTGGAGTGGGATATTTTCAGTCAGACATTTTCAAAACACCCTAAAATTTCAAAAAAGCCGCTCAAACTGGCCTGGTTGCCAGATGGTGAAGGCTATAAATTCAGATAATAAATAAATAAATAGAGATGTGGCTCTTTCCACCCTTTCAACATTTGACCTTTGGAATATAGACAACTTTATATGGATATTTTGTTGGACATTTGGACACACGTTATTGAAGTCCATGTAAAGATTTCTTTTCTTTTGATAATTGTATTCCTGTCCTCATAGAGTCTATCCCCCCCCCGCTTCTCCCTTCTTTATATGAGGCTGTGGTCAGACTAGAGAAATGCCCCCTTTCTTTCTTCTGCCTTTTGCTTCCTGTATAATCATGGATTCGTGTGGCATATATCCTGTGATAGTGGTTCATACATTTTTTAACAATTCCACATTTTTAGTTAAATTAGATGCAGTATGTTTGTCTATGCCCTCCAGTGGGACATATTCCCTTCCTTTTCTTGTTCCTTTCTCTTCCCCCTCCCCCATTAAAAATGGTGTGGGTCCATTGATGTGTCAGGAAAATGCCCTTGTTGGCCACATACTGATCTGGGCCATTTCTTCCCATTTCCATGCTTCTTTACTCTCTATGGAGGAGAACCCACAGTGCACTGCAGTGGTGGTCAAAAGACAGTAGGGGAACTCATGCTCCACATTTGACTGAAGTATACCAATGTGCCAACATTCCCATTTGAAAATTAATTTTAAAAAATTAAGGGAGTCAAATGACAGTAGGTGAGGGAGGTGGAACTGCATACCAGATGAATAGGAAATGAATTGTTTTTTGAGTACACACTCAATGGGATGTTGGTTGTATTGCATGATGGAACATGGAACAAAGAGATTAGTAGCTTCCCAGCAGGCTGGATTTGATACAGAAGATAGAATGGAGGAAGAGCAAAAGAATCAGTAATGGCCATCCATCATCTGAACCAAAAGAAAAAAAAGATCAACATTCACAAGAAGTAACACCAAAATGCTCACTGGAAGGACAGATCCTGAAGCTGAGGCTCCAATACTTTGGCCATCTGATGAGAAAAGAAGACTCTCTGGAAAAGACCCTGATGTTGGGGAAGTGTGAAGTCAAGAGGAGAAGGGAATGACAGAGGATGAGATGGTTGGACAGTGTCATCAAAGTGACCAACATGAATTTGACCAAACTCCGGGAGGCAGTGGAAGACAGGAGGGCCTGGCGTGCTCTGGTCCATGAGGTCATGAAGAGTCAGACATGATTAAACGGCTAAACAACAACACAAAACTATTTTGCTGGTGTGACCACAGCCTGACTTTTATGCAATAATAGGTTTTAAAAGCAGTGCTAAACAAGCACCTTACCGGCATACTTTAAGTCACGTTCCAAGTGGGTGAGTCTCCAGAGCCAAGGGTCCAGTTTCATGGCTTTATGTAACAGGACAAGAGGTTGTGAAAATGTCTTTGTCTGCGGCTTCTGCTTCCAGAGACCCGATGAAGGGGCTGAAAAATGCATATTAAGTTTCAGAGAAAAGCCGTTTAGGCCCACGTGAGCTGTAAAAACATATAAGAAGCAATGACAAAATGCCGCAGACACAGAATGTTGCTGTTGATGCACCCTGTAATGGGGCTGTAACTTAATTTACGGTGAGCCTTCATTTTGTGGGTGGGGGGGAATACATTACCTTTTCAGCACTCTCTCTGCAGTAAGGTAGATGTATGTGATGGTGGCACATAGATTAAGTGAAGGCATTTATTACCAAGGCTTGTGTTGAAGAGGAAAGCAGCTCTCCGCTAAAGGTGTTGCCATCAGCAAAACTGCTCCTTGCAAAGCCCGGGATAATGCAATATTAAAGCAAGAACAATACGGGCTGTCAAAGGAGACAGGCAAGTCAGCTGTGCTCACTTCCCTCCGAGACGGCTGTGGCTTCCTCTTGGTTTGAATCTCCGGGATGAGTCAGATCGAAAACTAATTAGAGCAAGACGGTCAGTTTAAATGTGGCTTCTCTTTCCCAGCCTTGTCTCCCAGACTTCCTAAAAGGACGATCTTATGACCTTCTGCGCATTAATCCCACATTCTGTCACTAACCAAATCACTCCATTTCCCCCCGAAAAAATGAATAATCGTCATGCGCCATTAAGTTAGCTCTGATGACCCTTTATAGATAAGGAATATTCAGATGTGGTTTCCCAGTCCCTCCTTCTGGGGATGCTTTGGGACTTTGCAACATGCCCAAAGCCCCCCCCCCCCCACTGGTCTACTTGCAGGACGCACAGTGGGGAATCAAACTCATGACCTAGAATCTAAACCACTGAGCCAACCAGCCAACTCACAAAGGTAAAGTTACCTAATTTCTCCCCCCATCCTTGGCCAGGACAACATGGGGCTTGAACCTATAGCCTCATAGGCTAGTGTGTAGAGATGGGCACAAACGGCCAGTTCAGCTGTTCAGTGTGGCCACCCAGCTGATCCACAATTCGTTGCCCCACCCCCACCCCCTCTCAGCTTGTCATCAAGAATGAGAAGTTTCAAGATTCGTATCCTTGGATATGAATATGATTAAAAGCAGTGCTAGATTCATATCATATTCATTCGCCTTGCTAGTCATCTCGCCCGAAACGTGCTCCTAGATGATCATTCAGTGCTAGGGTTATTTCTTTTACCTCTGCTTGAAATGAAGAATGAAAACAGACAGATGCATTTTCTTTATCTTTTTTTCATCCTTTGCTAAATCTGATTGTTCTTTCCTCTCCCTCAATGCCATGCCTAAATCTGAACTGTGACCTCTCTGTGAGCAGGCCATGGAGAATGATATAAATAATAATTCTAATTACTTCCAAGGCCTTTTGAGAATCCTGGTAATAGAGAATGACCCATGGCCTCCCATGTCATGCAGTTCAGTCCCATTTATATCTCCTTGCGTGCTTGGCTGCAAGTAAACAAAGAACCTGGCACAGCTTATGTCCTATTTCTTCTCATCCTTCCACCTGGGAGACAAGCCAATTTGATGCACAGAGATGATGAATGACAGTCCGAATTCTCTGCTGGAGCAGAGACGCTGAACTGGGAAAACACGGCTCGCCAAGAGGGCTTCCGTCCACTGCAAAAAGCTGACCTGGTGAGTGCTGTTTTAATGGAGTCATGCCCGTTGGTTCCTTGTGCGACTTAATAATAAACACGGGCAAAGTCCCAACACCGACTGTGCTTAATTACTCTGCCAGAGACTCTTGGAGAAGTGAAGACAGATGTATGAGGAACTGGGACTAAGTTTGCTTCTTTGCTGGCTCGCCGGCAGTTGAGAAAGCTTGAGTCGCGGCCAACTTTAACTCTGCGATTATGGCCAAAGGCATTGTCTTCATGGGGTTTCTGGGCAAGGATACGTTGGACAGTAGACATGGAAGTTTCTCTAAAATAACTTTCATCTATCTCTTTTGTACTAATATTTCAAGCAGTGGGCCGTGTACTAAATAGAGGATTGGCTTGCCCTCACAGGTAGGGAGGAAGGGGGCCTCCTTATGAGACTCACATGCCTTCTACAAGTTCCTTTTCTATCATCATCATCATAGGCATCCTTCAGTCTCGAGAGACTATGGTATCGTGCTCCGTATGGAGGACTTGGAACAGCGTCTAGTGTGGCTGAGGAGGCCAATTCGAGAGTGACAATCCCTTCCACACTTAGGACAAATACAGTCTGTACCCCGTCTAGCTCCCTGATTTTGCTGCTTTCGTGACTGCCTCTTGGCCTCAGCCTGCTGGACAAGGGTCTCTTCAAACTGGGCCGCCTGCCTCCAGGCTGAACGCTCCGATGTCAGGGTTTCCCATCTGTTGAGGTCCATTCCTAAGGCCTTCAAATCCCATTTGCAGATATCCTTGTATCGCAGCTGTGGTCTCCCTTGGGGCGATTTCCCTGCACTAATTCTCCATACAGGAGATCCTTTGGAATCCGACCATCAGCCATTCTCACAACATGCCCGATCCAGTGTAGGCGTCGCTGTTTCAGTAGTGTATACATGCTAGAAATTCCAGCTCGATCTAGGACTACTCTATTTGGAACTTTGTCATTGTAATTAATTAGGACAGTGGTTCCCAGTCTTCGGTAACCCAAGTGTGCTTGGACTACAACTCCCAGAAGCCTTCACCCCTAGCTGTACTGGCTGGCATTTCTGGGATTTGCAGTCCAGAAACACCTGGGTTACCCCAGGTTGGGGACCACCGAGTTAGGACATTTTATTTATCACAAGTATAAGTTTCTGCTACAGCTGTGGGTAAGAGGAAAAAATTCGCTCTTCCCAAGATTTTATTTGTTTCTAGTCACCCTTGACATAACAAGACCTCGCTCTGTGCATTTGGCAACTCCCTAGAGACTGAAACCAAATTTCTTTTCATTGCAATTTTTGTCAAATGAACAAGACTTGCAGAAAATGCTTGTTTCCATACAAGCATGTTTTTCATCTTCTGTGAAGCTCAGTGCCGCAGGAAAGTCTAACATATCCTAAAGACTCAAACAACCCATCCAGTGCTGCTACATTTACTACTTTGGACAAGAAGGGTAAAATTATCACATTTTCCCACTGCAGTGCATTTTGTAGAAATGCTCCAAAAACAGTTGTAAATGCGGACAGGTGTTTTTCCCACATAAGTTTGCCAAAAAGAAAAATATTAATTTTCCCACTTCACAGTATGCTCAATCCTAGCAATGATAAGCGAAGGTACCTCCAGAGGCAAGATTTACATACTGTAGCTGACATCAGCTCTCTCAACACTTCGGGTGGTGGGGGTATTTTCATGTTATTTTTGACAAGAAGTTACCAACATGTTCAAACTCCTCCATATTGCAGACAGAAAGAAGTCAAATATAAAAGAATAAGCATGAGAGAAATTTGAAACTGAAGCCAAGGGCTTTGTGTACTCAATTCTTACACACCTAGGTTTCAACCCTCCTATAGTTCAGTGCTGAATTAAGGTTGACAACCCTTTTTTTTCTAGGGATTCTTCATCCTTAACGTCTCTAGTGCAGACAGGTGCAAGTTGGACATCTTCAGGGTGGGAATAGCTATTTTGATTTAATTTGGCCACTGCCACATGGGCGAATTTTTGTTTCAGGTTCTTTCAGAAGAATTTGCAATAATTCGAAAATCACATTTTTGAGATGGAAAGAACTCAAGTTTCAAAACACTCTGTGTGAAAAAAAGGCAGCTGACTTATGTACAGAATGACAACATGTCTTAGGCCTCAGATCCAGGGTTAGATAGGAGGAAATGCAGTTTTGTTCTGAATTCAAGATTTTCCATACACCATTTCACATATAAAGACAATGACATAAAAAGGTAAAGGTAAAGGTTCCCCTTGACAATTTTTGTCCAGTCGTGTTCGACTTTAGGGGGCGGTGGTCATCCCCGTTTCCAAGCCATAGAGCCAGCGTTTTTGTCCAAAGACAATCTTCCATGGTCACGTGGCCAGTGTGACTTAGACACGGAACGCTGTTACCTTCCCACCGAGGTGGTCCCTATTTATCTACTTGCATTTGCATGCTTTCGAACCGCTAGGTTGGCGGGAGCTGGGACAAGCGACGGGAGCTCACTCTGTTGCGTGGATTCGATCTTATGACTGCTGGTCTTCTGACCCTACAGCACAGGCTTCTGCGGTTTAGCCCACAGCGCCACCAAATAACTAAAATCAACCAATGTCTGCAAGTTTATTTTCTAAGCCCGCACACCTTAAGAAGAAGGGAGGGGGAGAGAAAGTATCTGATCACTGAATTCATTTTTAAATTATTGCTGCTTTTGATGAAATCGTTAAAAAAGGAAATGGTATTTAGAAACTGAGCAATTATTTTACAGTGTTATAGCCAGAAATCCATTAAATGTGATTAGATGTCTATAGTCCTGTTATTATTTCTTTCTCTGCCTATTTATGTTTTATGTGTCTCTAAATGTGCCTGAAATATATGATTCATATTTGCATTGTACGAGAAAGGGGGTGGATTTATGCCCAAAATGACAAAATGTTTGGGTTGTTTTTTTCTCTCTCTACCGGGTGTTAAAATAATCTACTTTTGCAATATAAATTGAGGTGCCCACACATTCTGCTCTCTGCCAAACCTGGATAGGATTTCCGATTGCTCAGATTGACCTGCATTGTTACTGTAAGAAAAACTGGTTGACAAACCCAGACCTACTGGGATCTGTCACACAGTTACACTAAGCTGCCACCAACCATTCCCTATAAGAAGTCACACAGACCAGGGATGGATTTTTAAACAATAAAAAGAATAAGGTTTATTTTAAATACACACAGGGTAAATAAAACAATCAGGTGAATAAGATAAAGTAACGTGGCTTATTCTCACTCATACAAACACACAGTTTGGTTCACCCAGAACCCTTAACTTGAAGCACAGACCCTGAACCTATCAGTTCTGGCTAACCAACAGACACCTGAACCTATCAGGTTGGTACTCTGACACACAGTAGTACCCTGTCTGACACACAGACTCCCACAACAGCTTCTTCTTCCCAGCTGCTGCTTCGTCACAACCCAGTGTCTCCCAGCATCTCTCAGCATCTCCCCACACGCATCACATATTTATACAGTACAGCCCCTCCTCCTGATGTCCCGCCTTCCACTCCCCATAGGATGGAACTTTCCCTCCAAACCCATGACAGACAGGTAACATCAGTGCTGTATGTAACACCTCCCCTCTTTAAAAGTTGTTTTGTGGGGGGAAAGCTAAGGTGCTTTTCACCAAAAAACAACCTGTATAAAATACACAACAACAGTTATACATACCATATTATACTAACTCATACTTACATTCTAAGTTAAACCATAGCAAATATGCATTTAAACATTTACCATATACATTACATCAATTTACCTTTATTCATACAAACCAATTCAAAAACAGGTACATTTTACTTTTTGTCATCATTATATACACATAGTCCATGTTCTTTCGCCGTCTTCATTCTTCAGGTCTTCTTGATAAGGCGTCAGCAACACAGTTCACTGACCCTCTGACCACCTTCACTTCAAAGTCATAGTCCTGTAGGTTTAAAGCCCACCTCATAAGTTTGCTATTGTGGGTTTTCATTGTCTTTAACCATTGCAATGGTGAATGGTCAGTACACAGAATAAAATGTCTTCCCCAGATGTAAGGCTTGGCCTTCTGGATCGCGTAGACTATGGCCAAACACTCCTTCTCCACGGTTGCCAAATGTCTCTCACCTTTTTGAAGTTTCCTACTCAGGTAGGACACTGGATGCTGGTCACCATTCTCATCCTCCTGGCACAGAACTGCTCCTACCCCGCTGTTAGACGCATCGGTGTAGATGATGAACTCCCTGTCGAAGTCTGGAGCCCGCAGCACTGGATAGTTGATGAGCGCCTGCTTCAACCTCTGGAACGCCTCCTCACAGTCGCTGGTCCACGGGATGCGGTCATCAGCCTTCTTCCTCGTCAGATCGGTCAGCGGAGCCGCAATCTCGCTAAACCTCGGGATGAACTTTCTGTAGTAGCCCACCAACCCAAGAAATGATTTGACCTTTTTCTTGGTGTTGGGTCTAGGCCAATCACGAACAGCTTCTATTTTGGCCTCCAGGGGTTTTATCATTCCTCCCCCTACCATGTGACCCAAGTATTTTATTTCTGGGCTACCCAGCTGACACTTGCTGGCCTTTACTGTTAGCCCTGCTGCACTTAACCTCTGCAGCACTAACTCCAGGTGTATCAGGTGATCTTCCCAGGTATTACTGAAGATCCCTATGTCGTCAATGTAGGCCACTGTAAAGTCACTGAGCCCTGCCAAGGTCTGGTCCATCAGCCTTTGGAATGTGGCTGGTGCATTTCTGAGACCAAAGCTCAGGACTCGAAACTCATAGAGACCAAAAGGGCTGCAAAAGGCAGTCTTTTCTTGATCCCTGGGATCAATTCTTAATTGCCAATATCCCTTTACCAGGTCCAATGATGAGATGAACCGACAACCCCCTATGGTTTCAATCAGGTTGTCTAGCCTGGGCATTGGGTAGGCATCAGGAGTGGTTACACGGTTTAATTTCCTGTAATCGACACAAAACCTAATGCTCCCATCAGGCTTGTCCACAAGGACTATCGGAGAGGACCAAGGACTAGAAGAGGGGACGATTATGTTCTCCCTCAGCATCTCGTCCAGCTCCTTCCGCACCTTGTCCCTATAGGGTCCCGTTACTCGGTATGGGGATACTGCCTGCGGGGGTGCATCCCCTGTGTGGATCCGATGCATCACTCCCTTCACTATCCCCGGCTTGTTAGAAAACACCTGTTGATATTTACTAAGCAGCATTTTTAGTTCTTGCTGCTGGTCTTGGGTGAGTGCAGGACTGACCTTTACCTCCTCTGGGTTGTATTTTACTTCCCCTCTACCCTCCCAGAAGGGTAATTCAGCTTCCTCACTTTCAGCTGCTTTTATCGCGAATAAAACCCTCTGTTCCCCTCTGTAGTAGGGTTTTAGGGCATTCACATGAACCACCCTCCTTGCTTGGTTCTCCTCCTGCTCTATTAGGTAGTTCAGGTCTGACATCTTGGAAATGACCCTATATGGTCCTGCCCATTTGAGCTGCAGTTTATTCTCTCTGCAGGGCCTAAGCCAAAGCACTTCCTCCCCTGGGTCAAAGTGCCTCTCTCTAGCTTTGTGGTCATACCATGTTTTCTGTCTGACCTTCTGAGCTTGCAGGTTTTCTGCTGCCAGCTCTAGATTTCTCCTTAGGTCATTCATCAAGGTGTCTATGTAAGTCACAACGTCTTGTGGGTCATCCTGGGTGATCTGCTCCCAATTTTGTTTGATCAAATCAAGGGGCCCTTTCACCCCTAAGTGTGCAGCAAACATGTCAGAGTGACCCCTTTGTAAGATCATGGGGCGATACTTTTCAGGTACCACCAGCTGACTTCTGATCCCATCTCCCCCTTTTGAGATATTCCTCAGGGTTTCTCTATATAAAATCCCCTTTTTCTCCAGAAATCTCACTGGGGTTTCAGGTGTTAGCTGGGCGTCAGTCACCTGTTCAAAACACTTTTGGAGAGTGGCGTCTGCCTTTTGCTCCTGTCCAAATCTGCTGTCTGTGGTTAAGGTTTCCACCACAGCTTCTGAACTCCCCTCTGCTTCCGTCTCTGGCTCATTATTACCCCCCTGAACTGTCCCTGCGGTGGCTTGTGAGCGTGTAATCACTAGCACCCGTTTCACATGTTCAGCCAGGTCATTTCCCACGAGCACGGCTGCTGGCAGAGTCGATGAAATCGCTAGCCGCCAATCTCCCCTCCAGCCTTGAAAGTTGACAGGTACCTCTGCTACTGGCAGAGAGATTACCTGCCCCTCAATCCCTGCCACCTTTATGCTCTCATTTGGGATTATAAACTCCCTAGGAATAATATCTGGATGGCACAGGGTTACCTGGGAACAAGTGTCCCGCAGCCCCCTATACTGACGGTCAAGTATTCCTACGTCCACCCCTGCTGTCTCAAACAACTGAGAATCTGTTTTTATCAGCAAGCAGCGCTTTACCTCCACAAGAGGACCATTTTCCTCAGCCTGATCAGCAGAGGTAGCTGTCCCAGACTGAGTAGCCATGGCAACAGGCTCCCTCAGTGACACTGAGCCTTGCTCTTTCTGGACACAGAACACAGCTTTTGGCTTGGTCCCACTAGAATTCTGAGGCACCATTCCTTTTAGCTGCTTTAATGTCTCACACTCTGAGATTAGATGACCCTTTCCCTGACAGAAATAACATTTTCTGGTGTATTTTGATTCTCTCTCATCTTGTTTTGGTTTTCCCTCCAAAATCTGAGGTCTTAGTTTCATGTCTGAGGGCTTCCCTTCACCATGGGCCCCTCCCCCTTGCTGGCTTTTCCCTTTTATTCTCAAATCCAGCTCCTTTTGCTTGGCCTCAAACTCAGCCCTGATCTGTAAAATTTCTTCCTCAGCCCTAGCTTTTATCTCTTTTACTTTTTCTTCCGTCTTATCTCTGATTTCTTTTAATTTAATGTCTTTTTGCTGATTATATTTTTCAAGATCTTGCTCACTTTGTCTGGCCTGAGCCTCATACTTTTCTTTCTTTGACATTTCTTCCACTGATAAATTGTTAATAAACTTATTTAGGAACTTCAATTCTAATTGTACCATTCTAATTTGGAGTTTCAGTTCCATCTGTTTGATCCTCATGTCCATTCCCCTTGTCTTGGCATCTGCCTCTGCCTGACTGATTTCAGCTCTTTCTTTTCTTCTGATTTCCATTTCCCTCACCCTCAGTTCATTCTGTTGGGCTAGGATCAATTTTCTGAGTTCTGGGTTCTGCTCTCCTGTGCTGTCACCTTGCACTGAGCCAAATTCATCCTCAGAACCTTGGTCAATCTGGGGGTCTTTCACATCACTCATTTCTGCCATCTGGCTTCGAGTCAAGGGCATAATCCCCCCTCAGAACAGGCTGCTTTAAAAGTCAAGCCTCAAAATAAAACGACCACTTTTTTCCTTTTTGCCTCAGAACCAGCTCTCCCTAGAGATTGCTGCTGTTCTTCAGCACTAACTTGCAACAGTATCGAGTCAGAGCCTACCCCCCTCTGCTGGGCCTCTCAGCTGGCAAGCTAGCTCACTGTTACTACGCAGTTTTGCCTCAGCTTTTTTCCCGCCAAAACTAGGCTGCCTCAGAGCACCTTAATCTAAGTCTCCCCAGTTGGCACGTTCTTCCACTAGTGCACCCCCCCGTGAGGTACACCTAGAAGATTACCTACGCGCCTCAGACTGTCCCTGACTAGACCCCCCTTGCTCTGGGCACACTTGCCAAGGCTTTGCTGGACCACTGGACAACTGGACCAGTCGTATCCCACACGCTGGACACCAATCAATGTGACAAACCCAGACCTACTGGGATCTGTCACACAGTTACACTAAGCTGCCACCAACCATTCCCTATAAGAAGTCACACAGACCAGGGATGGATTTTTAAACAATAAAAAGAATAAGGTTTATTTTAAATACACACAGGGTAAATAAAACAATCAGGTGAATAAGATAAAGTAACGTGGCTTATTCTCACTCATACAAACACACAGTTTGGTTCACCCAGAACCCTTAACTTGAAGCACAGACCCTGAACCTATCAGTTCTGGCTAACCAACAGACACCTGAACCTATCAGGTTGGTACTCTGACACACAGTAGTACCCTGTCTGACACACAGACTCCCACAACAGCTTCTTCTTCCCAGCTGCTGCTTCGTCACAACCCAGTGTCTCCCAGCATCTCTCAGCATCTCCCCACACGCATCACATATTTATACAGTACAGCCCCTCCTCCTGATGTCCCGCCTTCCACTCCCCATAGGATGGAACTTTCCCTCCAAACCCATGACAGACAGGTAACATCAGTGCTGTATGTAACAAAACTATACTTCTAAAGGGTTATAATTGCCAAGCCATGTTTAATGATGATGATAAATCACCAAGTCAATTCTAACTGAAGATGACCCTTTTCAGGGTTTACCAGATGGAGTACACTCAGAAGTGGTTTCCCATTCCCTTATTCTAGGGGCGCCCTGGAACTCTGCAGCTTTCCCAAGGCCAAACAAGCTGGTTCTACTTGCAGTTCTGACTTATTGCAACTGTTTTCAGTGTTTTCAGGCTATAGTCAGAAGTGGTTTATTAGGTCTTCTAGCAAGCCCTTGGTCTATGCAGCTTGCCCAAGGCTACACAGGTTGCATCTTCTCCTGGGAGACACTAGTGGTGGTGGGAGGGGGAATCAAATTCCCAAACTCTGGTTCCATAATCAGATGCCTAACTCATTGAGCTATCCTGCCAGAGTTTTATTTTTTTGCATGTGAGATGGCTTTAAAGTCCCAACACCCAACTCCACCTATTCTGAGACAGCACCAAGACTTACTGGCTTAATGTGAATGGGTGTGGGTGGTGCCTCAAATGGCATAATGAGCCCTAAGCCATGAATCTACCCAACCTCTCACCAACTCGCCTCTTTTTTTTCTTGGCTTTTTGGTATTAGACCCATGGAGTTAGGGGTAGGGTGGAGCACAAGCACTGTGACTTATGTACCTTCTTGTGGTAAAAGTTCAAGGTGGAAAATTGTTGTTGTTTAGTCATTAAATCATGTCCGACTCTTTGTGACCCCATGGACCAGAGCACGCCAGGCCCTCCTGTCTTCCACTGCCTCCCGGAGTTGGGTCAAATTGATGTTGGTCGCTTTGATGACACTGTCCAGCCATCTCGCCCTCTGTTGTCCCCTTCTCCTCTTGCCTCCACACTTTCCCAATATCAGGATCTTTTCCAGGGAGTCTTCTCTTCTCATGAGATGGCCAAAGTCTTGGAGCCTCATCTTCAGGATCTGTCCTTCCAGTGAGCACTCAGGGTTGATTTCCTTCAGAATGGAAAGGTTTGTTCTCCTTGCAGTCCAGGGGACTCTCAAGAGCCTCCTCCAGCACCACAATTCTAAAGCATCAATTCTTCTGCAGTCAGCCTTATTTATGATTCAGCTCAAGCCAAAGCTTGAGACCTTCCGATTCTTGACTAGGTGCCCACAGCCATAGAGGCTGTGACAAATCTGGTCAGTCTCATTCTCTCATAATCACCATCTTCTTTTTCTCTCTGGCTTCTACATTCTGAAACACTCCTGTACCTCTCATCCACCACAGGCCTTTTAAATGAGAAATAGGGAATTCCTCCAGATATGTAGGTTTCAGGTCTCTGATAGGGAGAAAAATGATTTGTTTGAAAGATGATGCGGGAGGAGAGCTTTGTAAATACCCTGGACTGCCATAAGGACAAGCAAGTGGGTCCTAGAGCAAATCAAGCCTGAACTATCACTGGAGACAAAGATGATGAAACTCAGGCTCTCCTACTTTGGGCACCTCCTGAGAAGGCAGGATTCTCCGGAAAAGACAATAATGCTGGGAAAGGTGGAAAACTGCAGGAAAAGATCAGCTCATGCAAACTCAAGCACGTAGCTTTCTTAGGAAGCTAATCCGTCTCATATTTGGTCTTCCTCTTTTCCTGCTGTCTTCTTATGATTCCTGCCTTCTTATGATGAGAACACCAGCTATTGAGGAATAAACAGTATGGCATTTGTGCCCGGTTTGTTGACTTCATGGAAGCACCTAGTTAGCCTCTGTTGGCAACATAACACTCAATTAGATTGGCCTTGAGGTCAGTCCAAAAGAGCTCTTGTTATGTTCTCGCATTCAGATCTTGCCAATTAAAAATATAAGATGCTAAATAAGAAATGCTACAATGCTTCTGGATTCATTTATGGGTCTGATAATAAACCATGACCCTTTTTATCCTAATGTGGCCACCACATTTCCAGCAATAGCAACTGAACAAATTTCTGTACATCACTCACGTCACGGAAGCATCTTTTCTAATACTGGAAAATAACTGCCAAGTCCAATCTAACTGTGTACTGACAGCTTAACTACTTATGTCAGGGTAAGGTTGAAAAACGAGTTAATTTATGATTGCATGAAATGTTTGTCAAAGAGACAAAACTGTTGGATCCGTTGGCAGCACATAAAGGAATAAATACTGGGGAACACCATGACAGCAGCCAACATTTATTAAAATTACAGCTGGCAATTATTTTAGCTCTGTTACTCACTTGTGTTCCTCATCAGGAGCTTTTAGAAAGCCGCATGAGGAAGGAAAAGGCAGAACGTCAGCCCGCGCATAGTACTGGCCAAGCTCAAAGATGCCAGAAATCTTACATGTAGTGAGAATACCCAACTGGGGGGTAAGGTAGGCAACCAGACTGAATTGGCATGAGCCAGATACCTGTGTTTCCCAGCGGGAAAAGTGACCTGTGCCTCAAGAGGCCACTTTCAATCCATGACGTTTAAGGTGACACAATCCTTTTGTTTTCTGCTTCATTTTTGCTTTCCTTACATGATTTGGACTACAACTCCCAGAATCCCCTAGCCAGTGTAGCCAGTGGTGATCAGAATACCCAGCAGAGGAGAAGATAAAGAGACATATCTCGGTTGAGCCAATTTTCTTGTGTTACCAGCATGGCCTTGTGAAAGACATAGGTCCAGTGGTCCCCAACCTTGGGCCTCCAGATGTTCTTGGACTATAACTCCCAGAAGCCTTCACCACCACCTCTGCTGGCCAGGATTTCTGGGAGTTGAAGTCCAAGAACATCTGGAAGCCCAAGGTTGGGGACCACTAGTTTAGACTACAGTGCTCTGAATGCTTCTGCAATTTGTGTTGCAAAAAGTAACTTTTACAAGCTTGATTCCCATGCCTGGGGGAAAAAGTTAACAAACACAGGGTGCATCCTCAACGTATTACAGAAACTGATTTAGCTTCCTTGTGATGTCACAAATACATTCCACAATAGACAGGCATATATTTATTGCTTGGAGTGGTCTCTGTGTTGGACGCATAGGCTTCAGCAGTGTATATAGTGTAGGGTAGCACAGGTTCAGAGACACTGCAGTTTTCAAATCGCAAAAACTATGATATTATCCACTAACAGTCTCAAGCTTCTCTGTGCCCTTTGAGCTGAGCTTCAGTTCTTTCCACATCTTGGAGGGAAACAGATTTTTCCACAGGAACAGCAAAGTCCTGCAAGCTGTGATATGATAGCACTTTTCAAAGACTTGAAAGGCTACAAAGAAGGGGCAGGATCTGTTCTCGATCATCCCAGAGTGCAGGACACACAACCATGGGCTCAAGTTAAAGGAAGACAGATTTTGGTTGAATATCAGGAAAAACCTCTCAACTGTTAGAGCAGTACGACAGTGGGACCAGTCATCCCGGGAATTGGTGAGCACTCCAACACTGGAGGCATTCAAGAGAAACTTAGACAACCACCTGGCTGATATCCTTTGGTTTGTATTCCTGCATAGAGCAGGGGGTTGGACTTGATGGCCTTGTAGACCCCATTCCAACTTCACTTTTCTATTATTCTAATGAATACTGTGGCCTTTTGGAGACTATTGTGATGGACACGCTGTTCTTTACCTTTTATTTTTATGAGGGTCTAACATTCTGCAGGGCAGGTAGAAGAAATTCCTACATGCCCCCCACCCCAGAAATGTAAAGAATCATAGAATCATAGACTCATGAAGTTGGAAGGGGCCTCTGAGGACATTGAGTCCAACCCCCTGCTCATTACTTGTTTAAATTTCTCTTGAATGCTTCCAGAGTTGGTGCACTCACCACCTCTCGAGTTGATTGGTTCCATTCCTGTACTGCTTTTACAGTTAGGAAGTTTTTCCTAATATTCATTTTTTTCCTGAATAACAAAAATAATAGCAGTACAAAAAGAGAACATGATCATTTAGTATTTATCATCCATGATTATGTACATCAAATCTCATTCTAGTCCAACATGGTGCAATTCAGTGGCACTGGATTACAATGCTCATCAGCCCCCAACAGCATGACTTGTGGTAAGATGTGATACCAACTGTATTCCAACATCTGGAAGGACTGCTTTAGGACATCTCATAATGAATTTGGGGATTTTTAGCATCCTGTAGCTCCTTCCATCCATTCTGAAGGAAATCAACCCTGAGTGCTCACTGGAAGGACAGATCCTGAAGCTGAGGCTCCAAGACTTTGGCCATCTCAAGAGAAGAGAAGAATCCCTGGAAAAGACCCTGTTGTTGGAAAAGTGTGAGGGCAAGAGGAGAAGGGGATGACAGAGGACGAGATGGATGGACAGTGTCATCGAAGCAACCAACATGAATTTGACCCAACTCTGGGAGGAAGTGGAAGATAGGAGGGCCTGGCGTGCTCTCGTCCATGGGGTCACGAAGAGTCAGACACGACTTAATAACTAAACAACAAAGTTTCTTCCAATACATTCTGGGAATTATAGTTTGGCAAGACTGCTAAGAATTCTCTAACCATATGATCCTATATTGCCCTCACAAACTTAGAGCTTTTTGGAGCGTACATGGGAAAGGAAATGTCCATTTTCTGTCTAAATATATCTGAAAAATTCATATAAACTTCATATCAACAGAGCACAGTCTAAAAGCAAGAGGCAGCTTTACATATACTTGATAATCCCTTTTTAGACATTGCAAGGGTAATTTACCCATACATCTTCCTCCTCACTTAATGAGATGGGTGAAGTGGAAAGCACTCCTTGAGTGAGGGGCTGTTGGTCCAGAGAGTGTCTGCTGCCAATGTTTCATCCTGAAATTATATCCATTGCTTAAATTGCAACTCTACCACACTAATGTGATTTCAGGCTGAATAATGGGTTGTCTGTAATGTCTAGAAAGAGGTAGAAAGACATGGCACAAGGGGAGCAGGAAAGAAAGAGGAAGAGAGGGAGGGAGATGAAAAGAAAGTGAGAGCAACACAGAGAGAGAGGTAGGGAGAGAAAGACAGGGAGAAACGGAAGAGGAAAAACCAGTTTTGGTTGTGGCTCGATCCACTATGTCATGCATGGCTGTCACCTCCTTCCCATTTTATTGTGACTATCAATTGACTTTTCAACTAAAGTGATTTTAATAAAAAAGATGTTCCTCTCCTGAACAAGAGCAGAAACGTTTGACATCCGATACATTTATCTCAAAGACTGACCGTGTAGGGACTAACTCATCTTCCCTGCAATGTACAATAAACATTAAATTATTGTTAACCCAGAACTCCAAATTCTGTAATAATGGTGACTATTTTGGAACGAGGCAAATCAAAGTCAAGATGTGACAGTTCCAGTGATATCATTTGCCCAGATGGTTCTCGGATGCATCAGCTATTTTTGAAAGCTCGTAAGAATTACTCATCTATATTTAACTCCCAGAAAGGGGAAAAAATATCTTCCCAATATGTCTCAGATATTCATGTCACCGAGACAGCCCAGAGGCTGGAAAATGTCGACGCTGTCTGTTGGTGAGTGTGTGGCAAACTTTCCACTCTGGTATTTGTTTATGTGGTTTCTGTCAGGTTCAGAGAGAAACATGACAGAAACCTGTGCTGACTGGTGAGTTATTGCCGGAAGACACCGCTTCCATGAGATGCGCTACCTTACCTCGCTTACCTTACAAGCGCTGGTGGCCATTTTGAACTGACGAGTGTATCTGTTTATTTACTGCCTTTCTATGCCTGCAGTCTTCACGGCTCAAAATCTTGCATCGAAAGCAGCCCACAACATTTAAACTAGAGCTCTGCTCAAAGGACGGTATTTATTTCCCCCTGCATACTTACAGCGTCAGCAGTCAAAAAAAGTTTTCGCTACCTTTACAGGGGTTATTTCAAACAGGGTTGAAGTGAACTGCTAGATAGCTCAGTGGTTTGGGTAGAGGTTGGGAGTTCGATTCCCCACTTTGCCTGCTTGACAGGGGCTGGACTTGATGATATTATAGGGTCCTTCCAGCTCTGCATTTCTAAGATTATTGTAAGATTATGGCCCCATTCAGTGTAGGCACAGTGATGACCACAGAAGCTGGGACCTCACCATACAGAGTGAAATAACTGCCTTTCAATGGGCCTTCAAGGATTGCACCATGACGTTCAATTGGCTTCCTGGTGTTTAGATGTCATTTTGTTCCCTGCATGATCCTGATTGGCTAGGAAAAGGAAAATAGCCCCTAAACCAGGGACAAGGGTAGTCTCTAAGCAGGACTGGCTCAAGATCCAAGGCAGGGTGTCCCCTACCCCACCAGTTTTCATCATGAGCTGCTTTTCTCTCAGCAGTTGGCCATAGAAATGGCCAGTATTCCCAGATGTCAAGTGTTGGGTTTCTTTCCTTTTCCCCCTTTTTGACCACCCTCCCCAAGGTCATTCCCCAGGGTGAGGAGAATGGTTTCTGTGAGGCAAGCCTGACACCTAATTGAAATGGATTGAGATAAGAGCATTTGGAGTTCAATGGTAACTTGAAGAATGTGCTCAGAGAAGCGATGCTACCCACTGGCTGACTGTACCTGATATCTTCTGTGTCTAAGGCAGGTTTCTTTGAAAACAGTGGCTGGCATCCTAAGTGAACATAAAAGCTATAGTGCAAGCAGATCGCCTCTTCACATGCCATATATCAGAGTGCTAAGTCATGTAGCTGGTTGGCATCTACTGGATGAGGATGATTACAATGGCTAGCAGAGGTTGGCATGATTTACCTTATGCGATAGGATATTGGTCTATTTGGTCTATCATACAATGTGTCTATATATTGTGTGCTAAACAAACCTATCCATTTCCATTGAAGGAAATCAACCCTGAGTTGATTTGGAAGGACAGATCCTGAAGCTGAGGCTCTAATACTTTGGCCATCTCATGAGAAGAGAAGAATCCCTGGAAAAGACCCTGATGTTGGGGAAAGAGTGAAGGCAAGAGGAGAAGGGATGACAGAGGACGAGATGGTTGGACAGTGTCATCGAAGCCACCAACATGAATTTGACCCAACTTCAGGAGGCAGTGGAAGACAGGAAGGCCTGGCATGCTCTGGTCAATGGGGTCAGGAAGAGTTGGACATGACTAAATGACTAAACAAGAACAACAAAAATCAAGTCAGAGCCAACTTATAGGAACCCTACTAGGGATTTCAAGGTAAGTGAGATATTTCAGGAGTGGTTCAATCAGCTCCACTCTCCCTGTGGATTTCCATAGCTCAAAGGGGATTTCAACCCAGGTCTCCTGAGTTCTAACTTGTCGCTCTATCCACTACACCATAATGTGTGTTTGGGTGCCATGCCATAATCTTCTTTAAACTGACTTGTATTGCATTTTTTTTCTCAAAGAGGCATTTTCTAAGTTTCTCTAACAACCCACCCAAGTACTTCTGTGCAAGATGCCATATAAGTCATGATGAGCCTGCGATGATAGAACAGCTACCTGGTAGAGATGGAAGTGGGCATGTGCTTTCAGACTTTTGAGAAAGGGCAGGTAAATATCTGTCCAAAAATAGCATGGGGGTTCAAGTTTGTCTGCAGGAGATGTCAACTGGGTAATCTTGCATGAAAATACAAGGCCAACAGATTTCACACCCGGCCCTGTGAAAACAAGAGTGGGATAGAAACAAAGATTTTTTTTTTCCTGGCCAGAGGAACAAAAGGTGAAATACGGGTGAAGACAAATATAGCGT
This sequence comes from Pogona vitticeps, assembly GCF_051106095.1. NCBI lineage: Eukaryota > Metazoa > Chordata > Lepidosauria > Squamata > Agamidae > Pogona > Pogona vitticeps. Next base: position 233,951,042 of record NC_135786.1, read on the forward strand.
GCTAAATGCAGTCACAGCAGATTCATCACCCGTGGTGTGTCTTCTGTTATAAAAACATAAATAATCACTAAATACTTTAGAATCAGCTTGCCTTCCTCATCATATCCCAGAGAAATTATCCCTCCTTTAACTGGCATTTATATGCCATCTTTGTACATTTTTTGCTAAATTGCTAATTCTGTTTGATTCAGCTTATCTTGACCTGAGATGCCCAAATGAGGAAATCTCACCTCCAGTGCAAGAGTGAGACAGGGAGCACTTCTTTTCCATTAAAATCAGCAGTGGTTCCCAACTTTGGGTCTCCAGAGCTTCTTGGACTGCAGTTCCCAGAAATCCTGGCCAGCATAGCTAGTGGTGAAGGCTTCTGGGAGATTTAGTCCATGAACATCTGGGGACCCAAGGTTAAGCAACACTGCTCTACAGTTCATGTAAATTTTATCCACAAAAAAACCTAGTACCATTTCCTTAGGAGAGGCAGAGCACACCCACACAGGAGACACTGGAGGGCAGACTGATTCACCAGAAATAAATAGAAACTCCTCCAGTGTTCCCCTATTAAGTCAGGAGAGCTAACGCACATAATCAGCTCAGACTTATGAGAAAGATTAAAAATAACAAAAACGTTGGCTGAAATCCTGTTCATAAAAGAAGCCCTGGAATAAGTTTCCTTTGGTTAAGAACATAAGAAGAGCCCTGCTGGATCAGGCCAAGGGCCCATCTAGTTCAGCTCCTTCTATCCCACCACCAGATGCCTGTGGGACCACAAGAGGCCACTAGATGTCTCCTGATGGCATTTGGAGGTGCCTTCTTTCTATCCCTGGAGATTATCCCCATCGTGACAGGTGACAACCTGAGATGGACTTTTGTCTGTCCACATCCTGTGGCAAGGGGTTCCACAGACTAGCAACACACTGAGTTGAGAAATAGTTCCTTTGGTCTGTTCTCACTCTCCCAACACCCCATTGGAGTGGATCCCCCCCGGTTCTAGTATTGCATGAGAGGGAAAAGAGCTTCCCTCTATCCACTTGATCCATCCCCTGCATGATTTTATACGTCTCCATCATGTCCCCCATCAGGTGTCTTTTCTCTAGACTAAAGCGTCCCAAACGCTGTAGCCTTTCCTCATCAGGGAGGTGCCCCAGCCCAGTCCTCATTTGAGTCACTCTCCCCTGCACCTTTTTGAGCTCCACTATGTCTTTTTTGAAGTGCAGCAAGCAGAACTGTACGCAGTAATCCAGGTGCAGCCTTACCAGCATTTTGTACAAATCCAATGGTAAATATTAGGCATCCTTCAGTCTCGAAAGACTATGGTGTCGTGCTCTGTATGGAGGACTTTGAACAGCATCTAGTGTGGCTGAAGAGGCCAATTCAAGAGTGACAATCTCTTCCACACTGAAGACAAATCCAATCTGCCCCCTGTCCAGCTCCCTGGTTTTGCTGCTTTTGTGACTTCCTCTTTGCCTCAGCCTGCTGGACAAGGGTCTCTTCAAATTGGGAGAGGCCATGATGCACCGCCTGCCTCCAGGCTGAACAGTCAGATGTCAGGGTTTCCCATCTGTTGAGGTCTATTCCTAAGGCCTTCCGATCCCGCTTGCAGATATCCTTGTATCACAGCTGTGGTCTCCTCTGGGGCAATTTCCCTGCACTAATTCTCCATACAGGAGATCCTTTGGAATCCGACCATCACCCATTCTCACGACGTGCCCAAGCCAACGTAGATGTCGCTGTTTCAGTAATGTATACATGCTGAATATTCCAGCTCGTTCTAGGACTACTCTGTTTGGAACTTTGTCCTGCCAGGTGATGCCAAAAATCCGTCGGAGGCAACGCATATGGAAGGTGTTCCGCTTCCTCTCCTGCCGTGCACAAAGGGTCCAGGACTCGCTGCAGTACAGGAATGTGCTCAAGACACAGGCTCTATAGACCTGGATCTTGGTATGTGTCGTCAGCTTCTTATTGAGCCATATTCTCTTTGTGAGTCTAGAGAACATGGTATTGGTAAATAAAGCACTGGTTTTGTGATTCTCCAGGGTCCACATGCATGCACCATGCTAGCATATGCATGCACCCCCAAGAACCATGGCAGGATTCCCCAAGATTCCTACCAAGGCAGAACAAAAAGAAAGTTATGCTTGGCCTTACATTATGAATGGAATGTCAACTGCTATTTGCAGCTTCCTCTGAGCTAGAGGAACACAAAGTGCTTCTTGGAGGACGGAGAAAATTTTATGGTAGAGGTTGCATTGCTTCTGCATTCTCTCCAAAGGGAAACAGTATTTAGCCTATTTGTGGGTAAAATAAAGGAGGCAGTGAAGAGGCTGCTGCCCAAAATCAGCAAGTAAAGGTGATACTGGAACTCCTAGTTACTTTAAAGTCTGCAAGGCCAGATGAGCTGCATGCAAGGATGCTAAAATGATTTGCAAATGTGATCTCAAAGCCCCTTTGAGATTATGTGCTTTCTTTTAGAATTCTTGGTTTACAGAATCCAGGTGATGCCCCTGAAGACTGTGGCTTGACTCACTTGATGATACAAGAAAGGTTGTACAAGAAATCATTAAAGAGTCAGTGTGTGAAAACTGCGTGTCTGGAAGAGTGTCATGCTGGATTCATCTCTTCTCTTTCTTCAGCGTTGCCACAAGCTTGGTGGACGATAGGAATGTTGTGGATGTGGTATATCTTTATTTCAGAAGATATTTTGAGCATGTCTCATAACATTCTACTGGCTATGTGCCTGTCCACAGTGGCATACAGTTATGATTCATAGTTCCCTGATAGCACCGTTTATCATAGGGGGAAAGATGGTGTACACGTGTGTTTCTACTTAAAATGATTCATCCTTCCTCTTAAAGAGCTGGCCCATATTGTTCAGGCACAGGGCTAGGGCATGCAATCTTTTGGGCATGATTCATTGAGATGCAAAATAGCTCTTTGATCAGCCTTCAATTAAAATAGATTGCACTGAAGATAAGGATTTTTTAAGCACCAGCCAGATCACACCAAATTTCACAGTATGGACAGACCTTAAGATGATTAAACTGAAGACTGTTTTTAGGTGGATCTGTATCCACTTGTATCCAAAGATGTCCATCAACAGTTCCTCATCGCCCATTAGAGAAGTGATGCAGGGTTCCATCCTACACCCAGTTTTGTCCAACATCTTTTAAACCAGGCTTGTCCAACCTGCGGCCCGAGGGCCACATGCGGCCCAGGTCAGCTTGTAATGCGGCCCAATGCAATTTTTTATTCTTAAAGACATTCCAAAGTTTCAAGTTACACTGCTGGCACTTGCGGCCGGAATGTGGCTGGGGCATGTCACAACAGTAGAGGGGGAGAGAGGGAAGGAAAGAAGGAGTGGGAGGGGAGAGGGGGGCTGCGTGACTGCATTGCTCTGTCCCCGTCAATAGGTGGACCCCCTCCCGGTCCCATAAAGCCGCCGGAGTCGAAGCTGGAAGCCTCTGCTGTCTGAGATTGCAGCTGCCGGTAAGCGTGTTTGGAGCAGGGCTGCAGAGGACAGCTAGGGCTGCCCCCCATGCGGCCCAAACCAAATGTATGTGCGGCCCAAACCAAATTTTCATCTTCTAATGTGGCCCAGGGAAGGTGAAAGGTTGGACACCCCTGTTTTAAACGATTTGAACAAAGTTGTGGAGGACAGGCCTATCAAATCTTCAGGTGATACCAAACTAAGAGGGGTTGCTAATATTTCAGAAGACTGAATCAAGATTCATGATAAATGCGATATAGAACTGGAACAGAGTTTCAACAGGGGGAAATGTAAAGTTCTGTGTTTAGGTAGTAAAAATTAGATGCAGAAATGTAAATGGCAGATTTTTGGCTGGCAATAGTATATATAAAAATGAAACAAAACATGAGTCAACTGTGTAATAGAGTGACATTGAAATTCGCATTGAAATTCAAGGCAAGGCGCATCAGGGTTACCTTTAATTGGGCCAAGAAGAAAAGTCTGCAGTGGCAAAACACAGCTGGGAAACTGGGCATAATATCTGCTTTAATAAAACAAAAAAGCTGTTTCACACCCCTGGGATCTGAGACTGATAAGGGACTCTTTAGAGATACATTTCAGAAGTAATGTGCTGAACCGTGAAGAAAGGCAAAGACTTAGTGATTCATCACTTTTTCTAATTGACCTCATTAGAACCACAGTAAGTTGATTAAGTAATTAGTCCACCTGGAATAAGGGACGTGGTGGCGCTGTGGGCTAAACCGCAGAAGCCTGTGCTGCAGGGTTAGAAGACCAGCAATCGTAAGATCGAATCCACGCGACGGAGTGAGCGCCCGTCGCTTGTCCCAGCTCCCACCAACCTAGCGGTACAAAAGCATGCAAATGCAAGTAGATAAATAGGGACCACCTCGGTGGGAAGGTAACAGCGTTCTGTGTCTAAGTCGCACTGGCCATGTGACCACGGAAGATTGTCTTCGGACAAAAATGCTGGCTCTATGGCTTGGAAACGGGGATGAGCACCGCCCCCTAGAGTCAAACAGGACTGGACAAAAATTGTCAAGGGGAACCTTTACCTTTACCTTACCACCTGGAATGTTGTGTGATGTAATCCCACTGAGTGTATATTACCATACACAATGCAGTCAGTGTGCCACTTGTATCCGGAAGATGACAGGTTTTCCTGATGAAAGTTCAATTTTTTATTGTTTTATTAAAGTTTTTACTTGGAATCTAAACCCATTAAGTTGTTTGGGTCAGCTCAGCCTGTTTGACTGGGATTGGTCAATTTTTAACCCTAGTACTCTTTTAGGCTATATTAACAGACATATAAGAGGGACATGGTGGTGCTACGGGTTAAACTGCAGAAGCCTCTGTTCTCTAAAGTCTGTAGGTCTGCAGCTGTAAGATCGAATCCACGTGACAGACTGAGCCCCTGTCGCTTGTCCCAGCTCCCGCCAACCTAGCAGTTCAAAAGCATGTAAAAATGTGAGTAGATAAATAGGTACCACCTCGGTGGGAAGGTAACAGCGTTCCGTGTCTAAGTCGCACTGGCCATGTGACCACGGAAGATTGTCTTTGGACAAAACGCTGTCTCTATGGCTTGGAAACGGGGATGAGCACCGCCCCCTAGAGTTGAACATGACTGGACAAAAATTGTCAAGGGGAACCTTTACCTTATCTTAACAGACATATAATGTCCAGGCCAAGAGAAGTAAGACCCCCCCATACCTGCAGGCGTTCAGTTCCAAGGCCCCCCCATGCTGAAAAACATGGATTATTAGATTAGGCATCCTTCAGTCTCAAGAGATTAGGGTAACGTGCTCTGTATGGGGGACTTGGAACAGTGTCTAGTGTGGCTGAGAAGGCCAATTTGAGAGTGACCATCCCTTCCACACTGAAGACAAACACAATCTGTCCCCTGTCCAGCTCCCTGGTTTTGCTGGTTTCGGAACTGCTTCTTGGCCTCGGCCTGCTGAACAATTCTCTCTTCAAATTGGGAGAGGTCATGATGCACCGCCTGTCTCCAGGCTGAACGCTCAGATGTCAGGGTTTCCCATCTGTTGAGGTCCATTCCTAAGGCCTTCAGATCCTGCTTGCAGATGTCCTTGTATCGCAGCTGTGGTCTCCCTCTGGGGTGCTTTCCCTGCACTAATTCTCCATACAGGAGATCTTTTTGGAATCCGACCATCAGCCATTCTCAAAATGGATTATGGAGAATCCTATTAGCAGATGCTATAAATTGCATGGTCTCTGGCTCCCACTTGTGTCCAGTTCTGATAATGACATCATGGAAATATATTTCTCTAGTGAACACTATGCATAGCATGGTCTCTGGTTCTATTATTCCATGACTTTAGTTCATGGGATAAAATAGGAGTGACCATTACAGTATTGTCTTCAGATTGCATTACTTGTGGGGCAGATTGTTTTCATTAATGTGAAAATTCTCACCTTGCTACAGGTTCTTGTTCACAAGGATCTATGTCCCAATATCTTCCACACAAACATGGACACATATACATGCTACACAACTGTTTGGTGTAGGGATAACTACAGGATAACTCTGCGGTTTAGGTCTCTGGCTGTGGAGCCAGAGGTTGGGAGTTTGATTCTCCCACTGGGCCTCCTTGACAGGAGCTAGACTTAGTGATCCATAGACTCTCTTCCAGCTCTACACTTCTAAGATGATGATGATATGTTCTGGTTGCTCTCCACACTGAAAATTGGAAGAACTTTGTTTGTTTGTTTGTTTGTTGTATTTAAAATATTTGTACCTCGCCTTTCTCCTTAAAAGGACTCAGTGTGACTGAAATGTACATTGGGACCGTTCCGTGTAAAGAAGAGATTTGGGAGGGTGGGGCTGGGTGGGGAAAGGGCTGTTCATTTTTGCCATGGTGCAGTTTCAGCTGTGGAAAAAACCACACTGCACAGCGCCTCTTGGCTTGTGCCCGGGACCTCAACCACGCAGCTTTCTCCAGAACATTTTTGGAAGTAGGTGTTTTGTGTTTTTTTAACTGACTGTGGTTTCTATTTGATAAGATGAATGCTAAAATGTTCTGTCATTCCTAAAATCTTACTTTTATCTCTACTCTTGCAGCGAAAGAAACATCCTATTATATCCATATACATGTATGACACAATGATAATGATGATGACGATTCGCAAGGTTGTCATTAGGAGTAGAGGACTGACAACATGAGGAAAGGATGTTCGTCCCTTTTCTGACTGTTCACTGGTCACTCCCCGAACTGCTACATCTTTTCAGGTTCCACATATTCTCATCTAATGGGAAGCAAGCCCCTGGGGGGGGGGAGTCATTTTTAAACACAGCACACAAAGCCTGGCGAGTTCAAAATCAAAATATCCTAACAAAGAAAAACAAACTGTGCATACAGCTTTGATCCACACCCAGAAGTAAAGCGCCCTTGACAGATTGTTAACATTAAATTCTGAAACAATTTAAGCAATCTTCGGTTATCTAACGCTTTGGCTATTTTTGTAGAATCCAGGGGATTTACAAACCGTAAGTCATTGTAGGATAGGATGACTTTGATAAGTCTCACTTTCAAAATCGGATTATAATTTGTAAAGGCATGCAGTGTTTGGGGCATATAACCATGTCAGGCGACAAGATAAGACATATATATATAAAAAAAGAATCTCTGGTATTCTTGAGCCCTTGGGAGGAGTCAGGCTGCTTTTAAAGGCCGGCACTGAAGAACTCACCTCAGCACAAAGGAGACAGGCAGGAATTTGGAGCAAAGCAAGACACATAAAAAAAGGAGAGGGATTTATCAGATGGAAGAGGAGGGTTAGTAGAATGCACACCTTTTCCCAGCCGGCTGTGTTGCTCCATCACGGATCATACAAATTGCAGAGACTCCATGAAGGCAGATAATAGCGGCCTCAGTATCACTCTTATTTCAGTTCTGAAAACTGTTTCTTTTTCTTTGCACTGAAAAAGAACACGGTCAAGGCAACATTTTATACAGCAGGGATTGGGGGGAAAGGCCAGCTGTGGCCCTGGAGGAGAAGAGGCACTGTGCTTTCTTAGAGATAAAAAGCACATCTTGAAAAAAGATAGCCAGCCTCACTCGCGACTTGGTCTGCTTCCCCATCCCTGGCATGCCAATGCAAATGTAGCTTGTTGTTCCCTTGCCATATTTCTTGCAAGGGTACAAAAAGTTCACGGAGCATTTCAAATCAGCAAAGGGGCAAGTAAGGGAACAAGGCAGGACAAAATGTTCTCATCCTGTTTTCTCTTCTTTCCCTCTTGATATCTTCCATTTGCTTGCAAATAATGCAACTTTCGGAATTGCATCTTCATCCCATCTTCCCTCGCTCCTCGGTGTGTTTACTTATAACAAGAGTCCTGCATGTTATATAATATACTTGCCGACTAACACTCAGCCTGAAGAAAACACAAGTCATGGGGTCAGGGTGTGGACTCACCTCCCTCTATTACCATCTCCACACAAGAATTAGAGGTTGTTCATGACTTTGTGTACCTTGGCTCAATGATCTCTGACACTCTCTAGATGTTGAGCTGGATAAACGCATAGGCAAAGCAGCTACCATGTTCTCTAGACTCAGTAAGAAGCTGATGGCATATACAAAGATCCAGGTCTATAGAGCCTGTGTCCTGAGTACACTCCTGTACTGCAGAGAGTCCTGGACCCTTCATACATGGCAGGAGAGGAAGCTGAACACCTTCCATATGCGTTGTCTCCGTCTCATTTTTGGTATCAACTGTCAGGATAAAGTTCCAAATAGAGTAGTCCTAGAACAAGCTGGGATTTTTAGCATGTATACATTACTGAAACAGCAACATCTACGTTGGCTTGGGCATGTCATGAGAATGGCTGATGGTCAGATTCCCAAAGATCTCCTGTATGGAGAATTAGTGCAGGGAAAGTGCCCCAGAGGGAGACCACAGTAGTGATACAAGGATATCTGCAAGCAACATCTGCAGGTCTTAGGAATGGACCTCAACAGTTGGGAAACCCTAACATCTGAGCGTTCCTCCTGGAGGCAGGCGATGCATCATGGCCTCTCCCAATTTGAAGAGACCCTTGTCCAGCAGGCCGAGGCCAAGAGGCAGTAACGAAAAGCAAAACCAGGGAGCTGGACAAGGGACAGACTGTACAGTGGTGCCCCACATGATGATGATAATCCATCCCACTGAAACTGCTATTTAGTGAAAACATCATCTTGCGAAAACCGTTTCCCCATTGGAATGCATTGAACCCCATTTAATGTGTTCCAATTGGGAAAAATCATCTTCATTCTGCAAAGATCGTCCATAGGGAAGCCATTTTCGCGAAGCGCTAATCAGCTGTTAATATAGCTGCCCTGCAAAGCATCGGTCCGAAAACACCCGTTTTGTGAAGCGCTGATCAGTGGCAAAATCGTCGTCTTGCAAAATTCAGTTTGCAAAGCAGTGACCCAAACATCATCCAGCGAAAATTGCCCATTGGAATCACTAATTTTCATCTAGCAAGGTACCACTGTATTTGTCTTCGGTGTGAAAGGGACTGTCACTCTCGAATTGGCCTTCTCAGCCACACTAGATGCTGTTTCAAGTCCTCCATACAGAGCACGTTACCATACTCTCTCGAGACTAAAGAATGCCTAATCAACCACTTGCTGATTATTCAACATGTTGATTTCACCTTTAAAGCCCTAGTTGTGTTGAGGCTTGCACAGCAGATCACTTCTCCCTGTAGGACCGGTACCTTCTTACTTACGTCTGCTGAAATCAGCATGGAAAGCACGCTTCCTGGTGTCAGGTGTTCAGGATGGCAGTCAAGTTGTGCAAAACTGTGGTCAGAAACCATTTTCACCCAGGATCCACATTCCAAATCAGGAAGGGGCTTGTGAGCTGCACCCTCCCCATTGGATGGGGCCAAGAACTTGGGTGGGGCGAAAGCAAATGTTACAAAGCTAAGCCTACACTTCCTCCTGGGCTTTAAATGGCCTTTGATCTGCAGATGTGAGGATTGCAAGACAAATTCTTAGGAACTTGATTCTCGACCTCTTTGGGCACAGAGAAACATCTCGCCCCCCCTCTGTGACATCACAAGGACCCACACTTGTCAACTCACCAAAGTTTTCCTGGTCTCAGATTTTGGTCCTGAGAGAAGTGGATGCTGCAGAACCACCTGCACTGATCCCTGATTAGAGACAAAGGCCAAAGGAGGTTTTACATGATAGCTGGTGGTCCTCTGTGAGTTTAAGACACATGGGCTAGAGGTCCATTTCTCCTGCTCTGTGCAATACATTAAGGAATCCTTTCTGTCAGAAAACTCTAAGAGGCAGCGGTTTGGATGGGTTGTTGGCTTTAATTACTTGCAGTTTATGACTGCTGTTTTATACTTGCTGGAGCTCTAAGGTCAAATTACAGGTTTTATGGTGTGTGTGTGTGTGTTTAATTTTCTTTTGTGGGAAGGAGAAATTAAAAATGTGTCAATGGAGAAATGGTTCCATGGAGGAAAAGGGGGGGGGAAGTGTGAAACAGACATCTAGTCTCTGTTCACCTGCTACAGCATCTAATCAAAGGGGGAGCTCCCCCCCGCTTGGCGCCTTTAGACTCTCTCCTGAAGCAGCACTGTTTCAATAATAACAAATAGTATAACTCCAGGTCCCTGATTCCCGGCCTCCTTTAATGGAGTCGGTAATACTCTCCAGTGTGCTGTGAGGATTAATTAGCTAATGTTTGTACAAGAGCTAAGTATTAATTATTAAGCCAGGCTGCCGCTAAAGGGAACAAAAGACTTTTGACTCTCTGGAAAACTGGGAGAGGGAAGACACGTCGTGGAAGACACCTGTAGCCCCTTAGACAGATGTACAGCGTGATGGGGCACCTGAACGAAACAGGCAACCACTGAACTCACTGTCTAATTAGCATAAATCATGGGCTTCCTGTTTCCTTGGTGGAAAAATAACTCCAAGGTCAAGGTACGTGGCGTCCAAAGCTGGCCAAATGATTTCAGGAGAGGAGGCAGGAACAAGGAACAGATCATTAACCATTTGCTGCTCTTGTTGGTTTCCTCAGAATCTCCCACCAGAAGTTGCTGCCTCACTCCGCCTAACGGTAGAGCCGGGCCTGTTTTTCATTCATGGCTTACTTCCCAGAAGAAGTACAAAAACCAGTTCTGAGATGGGGACAGTATGGCTTGAGTTCTGCTCCCCTCAGGCAGGGACAGGTAGTGGTTGTGTACGTCGAATCTTGATCAGCATGCTCTGTCAGAATATCTGAAGTGTTCTGCCAGTATTTCCGTCACGGCAAATAGCATGGTTTCTATCAAATCCTACAGTCTCTCAGCTTTTAGATTTCAAGTATAGGATTGTGCTTTTAGGGTTCTTTACAATATGACTATGCAAAGGCAGACTTTTTTAATCCCCCCGCATTTTAGAAGAGGGGAGGCTTCCTGCTGCTGATTTGGTAATATCATACTTCCTTGTCTCAATGACTGTTTCTTTCTCCTTCTTAGATGATTCATATGGATGGTTTCTACCTCCTGGGATCTCATTGTGGATGGGTTTATATAATGGCATTTCATAACCCATCCGGACTGTGATGATATCCTTTAGGACAAATGAGTTGGATGTTATGCATTTATCTCATGGCAAACTGCTTTGTACCTCTTGGTTAATAATGCCATAAAAGCTTTCTAAATCAATAAACAACAGAAATAAATGTCACTAATTGAAAAAAGGACCAATACTTCCTTGATGAGACATATGGGCCGTCCCAGCCAATCAGAGATCCATCACTTAATGCATAAAGTATAATACAACAAGTAGGCAATTCAATTTTTGTGTGTGATGGAACCATAGGTGGTCAATGAAGTTACAGTGATGCCCCGCAAGACGAATGCCTCAAGCAACGAAAAATTCGCAGGACGAAAGTGTTTTGTGATTATTATTATTTTTTGGTCACTCGCAAGACGAATTTTTCTATGGCTGTGCTTCGCAAGATGATTTTTTTTCTTTTTTGATTTGTTTTAAATCGCACAACCGTTAGTACCGCGTTTCGCAAGATGAAATTTTCGCAATACGACACAACTCACGGAATGAATGAATTTCATCTTGCAAGGCATCACTGTACCTCTGAAACAAAGAGAGGTAAGTGAACAGACAGGCAGGCAGAAAGAAAGACAGCCGAGTCAGTGTAAATAAACAGGGAAAAATTTTCTCCAGCGGTGACAAAATATATAAGAATAAGGGAATTTTGAAAGCTTTCCCAGGAGACTCTACAGCTCACCCTTAGATTTCATGTCACCCGATGAACGGGTTCTCTCAGGTAACCTTTTATGCACTACTGATGACTAATAAAAAGAGTTACTGGATGATTATTCCATTCCATGATATGAAGCAGCTCACTGAGCCATTGCAACTTTGTCTTCTTGAACTAAACGCATTTTTTACACCACTCACAGACAGCCGTGGCTATTTTTACTGCAGATTTATAGGGCAAAATCTGCCCTTAAATTCAATTTTCTTTGATGCAACCTTTTCACAGATGCTTTATTATTACATTTAGTATTATTATTATTTCCTGTGAGTTATAGTTTAATCTTTTAAGCCCCACCAAGGAGTTCGGGAAGGTTATCTACTGTTGTCCAAAGTAATATTTGCCACTGATCATTGAGAGGTCTGGTCATATTTTCTTTTTTTACTTTTGACTGAACTGGTATTTGATCTGTTGTTTTATTTCAGAAATGATGTCATTTTTTACCAAGAATTATTTTTATCTGCCTTTTTCTTTTGAGCATCAGGATGTTTTATAAAAAGAAAGAGCACATGTCGCCGTTTAATTCAAGCTAAGCTGACGTGCCTCCATTTTATTTTAATTTTTTTGGTGGGAGAAAAGGATTTAACATCCCAGCAAACAGAAATTCGCTGTGCAAAATTCTAACTGAGCAAAATCTATACATGAAGGCTGGCAGTTAGCCCATGTGACACACACACACACACACACACATACACACACACACACAGCAGTCCTATTAATGCCAATTTTTCAACAGTGGGGGACAGGAGAAGATTTGGGGATGCTGACACCCAGCTAATGCTCTCGCTCCGTTGGAATCCCTTACTTGGCACTGCTGCTGAAAAAAATATATGCCAAGTGGCTGCTACAATCCAGTAGCTTGCTTGCTTGTTTTATTTAATTTATATACCACCCTTTTAGGGACGTGATGGCGCTGTGGGTTAAACCGCAGAAGCCTGTGCTGCAGGGTCAGAAGACCAAGCAGTCGTAAGATCGAATCCACATGACGGAGTGAGCGCCCGTTGCTTGTCCCAGCTCCTGCCAACCTAGCAGTTCGAAAGCATGCAAATCCAAGTAGATAAATAGGGACCACCCTGGTGGGAAGGTAACAGCGTTCCGTGTCTAAGTCGCACTGGCCATGTGACCACGGAAGATTGTCTTCGGACAAACGCTGGCTCTATGGCTTGAAAACGGGGATGAGCACCGCCCCCTAGAGTTGAACATGACTGGACAAAAATGTCAAGGGGAACCTTTACCTTTACCTTTTAGTGCAATGCACTATTCTGGGTGGATAACAGCATAATAAATCATGACAAACATAACAGAAACAGCATAGCTAAGAATCATAGCATAAGCTAAGAATCATGAAATAAGCAGAACGAAGAAAATTAAATGAAATCAAAACCAATGTATCTCTATTAAAAGCAGCAGGGCACAAGGAAAAGAAAGACATCGGGACAGGTTGCATTCAAAGGCATCTCTGAAGATCAACCTCTTAAAAGTAGGAAGGGAGGGGGCCAGGCTCAGCTCAACCAGGGGTCAATTCCAGAAGGCTGGTGCCAGTGTTGAGAAGGGCCGACATCTCGTTGATGATTTTTCTGGCCTCTTTCAGGGTGGCCAACTTGGAGGATCATTGCCTGGGAGGATCTGGTGGCATGGGTTGAGGGTCTTGGGAAAGGCAAGTAATGGGGTGGGGGGCTTTATAGGTGGAGGGCTTTATAGGTGAGCCTCAAGACCTTGGACTTGACCCAGGACATCACAGATAGCCAGTGTAAGTAAGCCAGGACTGGAGAGATGTGATCAAATTTACTCACACGCCACCAACCTGGCAGACACATTATAATCTCGCTGCAAACTCTACATGGAAGCCCCATGTAGAGAGCCTTATAGTAGTCAATCCTGGAGATCATGAAACCAGTTAATGAATGCCTGGACTCAAACAGGATACTAAATTTGTCAAAGCCCAAATACTGCCTTTTGTTATTGTTTAGTTGTTAAGTCATATCCGACTCTTTGTGACCCCATGGACCAGAGCACGCCAGGCCCTCCTGTCTTCCACTGCCTCCCAGAGTTGGGTCAAATTCATGCTGGTCGCTTCGATGACCCTGTCCAACCATCTCATCCTCTGTTATCCCCTTCTCCTCTTGCCTTCACACTTTCCCAACATCACAGTCTTTTCAAGGGAGTCTTCTTTTCTCATGAGATGGCCAAAGTATTGGAGCCTCAGCTTCAGGATCTGTCCTTCCAGTGAGCACTCAGGGTTGATTTCCTTTAGAATTGATCGGTTTGATCTCCTTGCAGTCCAGGGGACTCTCAAGAGTCTCTTCTAGCACCACAATTCAAAAGCATCAATTCTCCGGTGGTCAGCCTTCTTTATGGTCCAGCTCTCACTTTTATGGCCCAGCTCTCTGAGTCAAAAGCAAAACCTAACCTTTTTCATGCAGCCTTTTACTAAGATGGGCCTGGGATATTTTAAGTTGTTCCATAGGCTTGATGTTTATGTGCAAGATGGTTTTGGAGTCTTGATGCTGATTTCCAGCCATTTCCAGCAGGTCCCAGGTTCATTGTTGTTGTTGTTTAGTTGTTAGGTTGTGTCTGACTATTTGTGACCTCATGGACCAGAGCACACCAGGCCCTCCTGCCTTCCACTGCCTCCCAGAGTTGGGTCAAATTCATGTTGGTTGCTTCGATGACACTGTCCAACCATCTCATCCTCTGTCATCCCCTTCTCCTCTTGCCTTCACACTTTCCCAACATCAGGGTCTTTTCCAGGGAGTCTTCCAGGGAGATGGCCAAAGTATTGGAGCCTCAGCTTCAGGATCTGTCCTTCCAGTGAGCACTCAGGGTTGATTTCCTTTGGAATCCCAAGAGAGACCTAGATCCAGGACTATGCCCAGGTTCTGGATTTTGTCCCTAAGAGGAGGTCTACAGCAGCCAGCCAAGGGAGAATGGCCCAAGTCTGTCAGAGAGACCCCCCCAAGAGAAGAATCTCTGTCTTTCCAGCTTCAGCTTGAAGTGTAGAGAAAAGCTCTTTGGCTTTACTCAGGGCAGAGGTGAACCTGCCAGTGTCCTCACTGGCACTATGTAACCCCACCTGACCTCCAACTCATAGCAATTTACATTTCAGCATTCGTTGGATTGCTTCCCCCCCCCCCCCCAAGAGAGCTGGGAAAACAAAAGCGTTGGCATTAACAGACAAAAACCGGGTCAGAATATCTCCCAAGGGGAAGAGAGTTGGTTGGGCACCAATCTAGGCACCCTCATCTGGGCAGAGAGCAATTGAGGGTCCATACACATTCCTAAATAGGATCCCATGACACCTCTTCAGGATTGTCCAAGGCCAAATCAAGCATTCCAATCCAACCCTCAAAAATGCCTCCATGAGCAAACCCTGCCAACACTTCTATCCCCAACCCTCTGGATCCTACAGGTAGATGCTAGCACACCCCCTGCATTTGTAATGAAAGCATTATTGCTGTTGTTGTTGTTTAGTCCCTCTCGGCAGGTCAGTGCAATGAATACTGACTTCTCAAATGCTTAAAGCAAAGGGAAAGGGCAAAATTGCTCTCTTAAGTCCCAGCCCTGAAGTTCCTTCCAATTTTAACTCTGATTTTCTTCTCTTCTTCAAAAAAAAAGAATAAATCCCTGCTAACGCCTTCTCAATTCCCTTCATGCCATAAAGAACGTACCAACTGAGAGCCTCCAGAGCAAGCTACCTTCCAGCGCATGGCTTTTTTTAGAACCATTCACTCAGCTTCACTTTTATCTCATTGGACTGCCTCTGTCGACTGAGGTTAATTCCTGCAGGGACTCTGGGAAAGTATTGCTCTTCTGCTCTTAGCTGGGAGATGAAAAGTCTTCTCCCTCTCTCTCTTTGGATCTTTGGCTCTCAGAAAGCAGAGTAATTTCAGACCACCTGAAGAGGGAGGAAGACAGAGTATTCAGGTGAAAGGGAGAGAGAGAGAATTAATTTATGTTACACACTCACTGGTATGTATTATGGGACATCTCGCTGTGTGTGTCTGTTTAATAGTAATATCAAGCGATCAGCTGTACTGGTGTGATGGCATAGAATGTTCATTAACATTCAGGGAACAAAACTAACAGAACACTTGAAGTCTAACTTCCCTGAGAGAAGGGCAAGTTGTGATCAGTTTACAGTTGGAATCCACTTATAAACTTAAAACTGCAGAGCAGGAAGGGATCCTATGGATCATCAAGTCTAACCCCTGTCAAAGAAGCACAGTGAGGAACTGAACTCCCAACTTCTGGCACCAGAGCCAGGTGCCTAAACCACTGAGCTATCCACCTGTTCCATATAATTGAATGTGCTAATTGGGAATAAAACTACTGAGGGCCTTAGCACAGCAGGCTGGCAATCTGGAAGTGGTCTGAAAATGTAGAGGAACTATGGGGCAGAGATCCCCATGAAGGGTGGAGAACAAGCCACAGATGGAGAAGCAAGAGGGACTTGGAAATGAAAGATAGAAGAGATGGGAACTGAGACAGTGAGATGTCATGAGATCAGCTAAAGATCTGTAATCTGAAGGGTTAATTACAGCTGAGGAAAATGCTGGGCAATCAGAATCGCAGACAACTGAATCACCACCAGATTCTCCTCCCCCAGTAGCCAGAGTGAGGGATAAGCTTCGACAAGGACTCATGACACAAAGGTTCGAAGCTCGCAGGCATGCTTCCCATATGAACATCAGGTCGACCAGCCATGAGTTTTAGCAGGATGAAGCGTTTAGATAACTGCTGCTGCAATAAAATCTGCACCCAGAGGCTCGGAAGCTTGTGGATGCAACAAGTAAACACCCTGGCTCGCATCCACACTCCTGCTTATATCGGAACTTGTTTTCTGAACCCTTGGCTTTGGACTCTGACTTCTGGCTACGGTTTGTGTTTTGGCTTTGGCATTTTGGTATCTCCTTTGCATTTTCTGGACTTCTGATATTGAACTGGCTTATTGGACTTTTGCCTGTTGAAACCCCTGGGAACATGACACAAGATGACGCTAATGAGATTCAGATTTGACAAATTGCCATGTAACTGAAAGACCAGAGAAGCTCTGTGACAAGCGGGGAGGGGGGAGAACACTGGTGGCCCAAAGGAGAGGGTAGCTGAAGGACAAAGCAGGTGACAGGTGGAAAAGCTGTGACGGGGGACAGAAAAGCGTGGTAGAACCAGAGATTGGGACTTGACTCACGGGACCAGCGGTCAAGTTACACCAGTGACTCGACTCGGACTTGACGTGTTGTGTTGGTGTTTTTTAATGACTCAGACTCAACTCACAATTCTGAACCCACCCACCCCCTCCCTTTTATCGGGATGGAGAGATCTTGTTTTAAATAGGGACTTGGGGGCTTGGGCTCAGGACTTGGTATCAAAGACTCTGACTCAGACTTGGGACTTCAACCCAAAGACTTGACAGTATCCCTATGAAGAACAAAGTTAGATAGAACTCATCTAGAACTTCGTGTAGCGGAGTGAACCCTTTTAGAAATGGTGGGCGGTGCGGCTGGGGAATGAGTGGGCACCAACACAAACATCTTGATGTATAGGGATGGAAAGGTTTGAGCCTTCCCTCCCTGCCTGTTAAGGTTGGGATAGGATGTGTTGTGATTCAATGGGATGGAATGGTATTATGGCATTATGGACAAGGCTTTCATATCTCTGCTTCCTCACTGCAGTTAGCTGTCCAGGATCTCAGGTAGAAATCTTCTCCGGGTGCTTTGAATGGAGAGATCAAGAATCTGTTTGATCATGGCCTGGAGTAGGAGAATGACGACATCTCGCCGGTCTCATTTCTGAATTGAAAGAGATTATCTCCACACAACAGAACAGCCTTTAACCCCTCACTCCAAGTTCTTACTTCAGTGCAAAAAAATAAGCAGAAAGAGTCTCCCCTTTTTTGTTTATTTTATGCAATGTAGCAGTGAAAAACAAGTGCCCTTTTCATAAGTGTGCATACTCAGCAAGCACACACAAATAAAAATACGAAATCAGGCCGGGTGATCAAAAAGATAGAGAGAAACCTTCCAATTCTGTTACATTTCCAAAAGTGCCTTCCTTCCTCCCGACCCCACACCCAGCGCGGTTTCTTAAGCTGTATTGTGTAAGTCTTGTCGTAACATTTTCATTACTCCGGAGAAACTAGTTAACATTTCTTTCTATGGCATCTATTCTTGGTTCTGCACTGGGACATTGCCATGGAAACAGTGGTAATCTGGAAATAAAGGCAAAGTTGCTTGTCTTGTTTTTCATGGTAGGGTGGGTACCCTCTCAAAAGTATCAAACGCAAAGGAGGCTATTTCTTCCCCTCCTGTTGCTTTATACAAAATTTTGGCTGTCTTTGAGACAGAGATGTTTGGTATTATCATTTCTATTAACTATCGTTGCTACTATTCATATTTATGCCCAAACATTCTTTCAAGGAGCTCAAGGCATAACATGTGGTTCTCTGCACCCCACCCCATTTTCACCATCAAAACAATTCCATGAGCTAGATCGGGCTCAGGAATTGGGGAGCTCACCCAGAGAGCTTCATTTCTGGGCTGCATAGGTTGTACAGGATGTATTTTAGACTAGAATTCCCAACGTTCTATTGCAAAGTTTTGCATTTCTGGTTAAAATTCTTTTTTCTTTCTTTTTTGCTGCACAAGAGAAGTACACAGATTCACAGAGGAGAGTAGCTCAAGTTCCTCAGATCCACCCTTTTCTCATTATTTGGCACTTAACAGCCTTAATAAACTCACTCTGAGACATTCATAGGAGAAAGGATTTTTTAAAAAAGTTTCATTACTTACAGTTGGAGACAGCAAACAGGCAACTGAAAAACTGAGTTCAACAGACAAAAGAGGGGGAAAGAGAACACTCAGCAGAGAGGCGGGGCTCTCTCTGAGTTCAAAAGCTGGAAGGGACGATTGGTTAGTGCTAAACAGATTGACAGTACTCCAGCCAAGATCCCACTCAGCCAAACAAACTACTGGCAATGTATTCTCAAAGGCTTTCATGGCCGGGATCTGATGGTTGTTGGAGGTTTTTCAGGCTCTTTGGCCATGTTCTGAAGGTGGTTCTTCCTAATGTTTCGCCAGTCTCTATGGCCACCATCTTCAGAGGACCTCTGAAGATGCCAGCCACAGAGTCTGGCGAAACGTTAGGAAGAACCATCTTCAGAACACAGCCCGAAAAACCCACAACAACCAAACTACTGGCAGCATGTGAGGTTGTAAAAAAAAACTCCAAGGAGCTCAAGGCAAGATATGTCATTCTCCTTACTCCCACCCTATTTTACCATCACAACAATTCTACGAGCTAAGTCAGGACTATGGAAATTGATTTATTCAAAACCACCCACTGAGCTTCATTTCTATGTCCAAAGTTTGGAGAGGTTACTTTTTAAACAAGAACTTGAACTTTCTCCCAGCCTCAGACAGCTAGTAGCCATAGCAGTTTGGGGATTCTGGGAGATGCAGTCCAAAAAGTAACTTTCCCTATCCCAAGTTGGGTGGGTATTTGAACCTTGGTCTCTTCAGTCCTGGTCCATTCCTTCGCATACTGTGCCACCATGGCAAACAACCATCTGTCAGATCTGATTTGATTTCGATTCCTGCACTGAGCAGGGTGTAGGATGTAATGACTTTGTGGGCCATTTCCAGCTCAAGTATTCTATGATTCTATTATTCTGTGACTGTCACACAAGTGGCCAAAATCCCATTGATGTCTACGTTAAGTTTTCCTAAGTTGCTACAACTAATTCCAGCTAACTGATGAAGTTACGCAAACCTTACATGAATAACAATAGGATTCTGGCCAATGTGTAATACATGTACATCCTCTCAAGGGAGGATCTCCATACACAAGGTGGCTATAGACATCCAGAAGAATGTAAGCTGTAATAAACACAATCCAGAGATTACTGGGGGGTTACACCCCCCTACTTTCTGGGAAGAACATTACAGCTTGGGTCTATACTATCTGATGGACCATATCTCCCTATATAACCCTCCTCACGTCTTGAGATCATCCAAGGAGGTCATCCTGCCCTTTACAGGTACATTTGGCAGGCACCTGAGAAAGGGTCTTCTTGATAGCTGCTTCCTGGTTATTTATTTATTTATGGAATGCTCACGCCCTCTCTTTCCTCTTTTCAGCAACCGCTGGGAACATTTTTGTTCCAACTCAGCTTTGAATATTTAATATCTAATTTTACCATAGTTAGTAGAGCTAAGCTTGCTGCCAGTATATTCTTTTAATGTTTTTTTTAATATTATTATACTTTTTAATCTGATTCAATATGATGTTTTTAATATTTCTATGTTTAATAACTTTTAAATGATTCTTGTATATTTTAATTTCTATCTCGCAAAGGAGGAAGAGGTCATAGAAGTACTGGAAGGAAGGAAGGAAGGAAGGAAGGAAGGAAGGAAGGAAGGAAGGAAGGAAGGAAGGAAGGAAGGAAGGAAGGAAGGAAGGAAGGAAGGAAGGATTCAATATAGACAGGGAGAAGGAAGGAAGGATTCAATATAGACAGGGAGAAGGAAGGAAGGAAGGAAGGAAGGAAGGAAGGAAGGAAGGAAGGAAGGAAGGAAGGAAGGAAGGAAGGAAGGAAGGAAGGAAGGAAGGAAGGAAGGAAGGAAGGAAGGAAGGATTCAGCACTAAAAGTAGGAGCTATAAGAAACAGCTTCTTTCTACATTAAAGAATGTTCAGATCTAATAGTTGCTCTTGGACTGGAAAATAGGAAAGAAACATACTGTATGTTGGCATTGTCTTATCTCTCTGCCATGGAATTAAAGAATGCTGGGATGCCTTTGAATATGGGCGTGTTTGGGGGCTTCAGTGACTGATTGCCACTTGCTTGTAAGCCATTGTGTGAATAGTGTAACTGAAATTATTT
The DNA here is from genome assembly GCF_051106095.1 of Pogona vitticeps. Lineage (NCBI taxonomy): Eukaryota > Metazoa > Chordata > Lepidosauria > Squamata > Agamidae > Pogona > Pogona vitticeps. The sequence continues at coordinate 233,971,677 of NC_135786.1, forward strand.
AACTGAAATCTTCAGAATGGATTTACAACAAAGAAAGAACGGGAACTTGGTAACATGAAATTGGCAGAGAATCCCTGAAAAAATTGTACAATTTGGTGGCAAGCCCAGTTTTCTGGTGATGCATTATGGGAACTGGCTCCCAGCCTATTAAAAAAAGGTCAGAATATGTACCATTCATCATACTCGTAGTAAGTGCATCATGGACCTCAAGCCAAGGGTTAGAGTCAAAGTTCAGAAGATGCAGTCTGACCATAGCCTGCACTGAATGAGTTTTCATCTCTTGTAAGACAGCCCAGTTTCAGCATCAAGGAAGTCTGTGTGCTATTCTCAAAATTAACCCTGTAAAGGAATAAAACTTCTGTAACTGGTAAGCAATGGCCAAAAAAATATGATACCCAAATGCCTGTATATATCACCTTACCATTCTTACAGCTTGGTAACTGAGACTTGCAGAAGGTGCTTTGGTATGGTTCTCATACAAAAAGTGGGAAACCATGGTGAAGGGTGTACATAACTATTGGATAGCTCCATGGCTTAGGCATCTGGCTGTGGAGCTAAAGGTTGAGAGTTCGATTCCCCGCTGTGTGTCCTTGACAGGACTGGACTCAAGGATCCATAAGATCCCTTCCAGCTCTGCAGTTCAATGATGATGATGATGATGATGATGATGATGACCTCTAGAGAACCCAAGGGGCAGATTCCACCAACCAGAAGGAGCCAATCCACCCCCAGGGCCAGCGGTTCCCCATTGCTACTCTATTAGTGTTCCATCACTAATTCTTGTTGAACCATACTTATTGTTGCTAATAATTATGAACTGCTGAGCTGTAATTATTACTATGGCTGGGACATTATTCTGGGCTCTAGAAGGTATCACATGGCAAAAGATCTAGCCCCAGAGCGAGAGGATTCTTGGATGCTACTCAGCTGTCAGTAAAATCACCCCTCCTGTCCTTGAACCAGGATTATTATAGATGATGGCCAGCCTTTCAATACATTGGCTTTTGATGTCCCTGGGCACCATTGCAAAATGACTGCACTGCCTATTATTGTTTCTGTCGTAATCATGTAATCAGACAGCGACACTAATAATAAACATATCTTTACTGCCACAGTGATGGCTTATCACTGGCTGCTACCAGAACAAAGGCTCAGAAAAGTCTTGTATGCGCCATCATGCGTCATCCTGCTGTCTTGAGAGATTAATGTCTATCTATGCTTACTCGGGTCAGAGTAAAGCACTTCCTAGGAACCACCAATCTTGTAGGCAAAGGGTGGAAGGCAAAATGGAGGAATCCCAGTGGGATATGGGACCTGTGGCAGATGCACTTGAAAAGGCCCCACAAACTTGAAAAGGCCCCAGAAGGAATACCAATGTTAGCACAATTCTTGCAACTGGGGCTTTTATTTGAGCTAAATGGGCTTTTTTCTCATTCTGGGTATGTGGAATCAAACTTTTGCTCAAAGGGCCCTGTAACAAACTAAAGTAGGTATTCCAAAACTGATCTCCTTAAAAGGGTCCGTTCTTGTACAAGACCCTAGGGCAGATTGGGCTGATAAAGCTTTCCAGGCATTGGAAAATCATTAAAACATTTTTATGATTTTTCAAATATAGGATATTATTATAATATTGCCTATTCTTAATGGTTTTAATGTTTTTAAAGTTTTAATATTGTTGTACGCCGCTCAGAGACCACTGGTAATGGTGTGGCTAAAAAATCTTGTAAATAAATAAAATGAATAAAAAATAAATTGCAACAGATGGGTTTTTTGTATGTGTGTGGCTGCAGAGAGTGGCTGTTGTAAATGGTAGCTTTTTAACATTTTTAACCCACAAATGCCATATATCTCATGAGGAATCTGTGGGAGGTTTTATGCTGTTTTATGAATGCCCCCATGCTCTTTGTTCCTCCCTTTGGCTACTTCAGAAATGCTCAAGTAATCCCCATCCCCACATTATTTACATATTTGTTCAAAGACGTATACAGCACACTTTAAATGGGATCCACTCTTTGACTGGCATACTCAGGCCCCATTATAATAGCTCATTTACCGTGTATTTAGGAAGTGCTCCCTCAAGGGGTGAAAAAGCATCTGTTTGTCATGCTATGTGCTTTTCCTCACCTCTGTATCTTGCATTGAGTTGTGCTTTGCTTTGTGATACATGACTGAAAGAGAAAAACAGGCTTAGTGTTCAAGTCTGTTTGTTAAGGCATATGTCTCTGAAGAAATTAATTGCAGGAAGTATGCAATTTCTCTCAATGTCTAGTTTAAATCTCAAGGTTTGTGAGAAAATGGGGCTTTTCTATTCTTCATCTTCTCAGGGGGAAAAATTCGTCCCATAGCAACATTCCATAGTCCCAAGCAAGCTGCCATTAGAAGAAAATCAAGAAAATTCATGTGTGCGTGTGGTTCTAAAGTCCTTATGTTTGCCCTGATGCACTGTATCCCAGCCACAGAGTAAGTTAACAGATGTCTAGTCATAGACTCATCGTAGGGTTGGAAGGGACCTTGGAGGTCTTCTAGTCCAACCCCCTTGCCCATGGCAGGAGACCTCGTACCATCCCAGACCTCATACCATTCCGGAGAGATGGCTGTCCAATCTTTTCTTGAAAACCTCCAGCGATGGGGTGCCCACAACATCAGGAGGCAAGCTGCTTCGTGGTCCTCACTGTCAGAAAATTCCTCCTTATTTCCAGGTTGGATCTCCCTCTGATGAGTTCCCCCCCCCCCGTTGGTTCTTGTCCTACCCTCAGGCGCAATGGAGAATAAATCGATGCCCTCTTCCCTGTGGCAACCCTTCAGATATTGGAAGGCTGCTATCATGTCTCCCCTCAGTCTTCTCTTCGTTAAGCTAAACAGACCTAGTACTTTTAGTCATTCTTCATAGGATTTAGCCTCCAGTCCCCTTATTATTATCCTGAGTAATACTGAAAGGATAGGGAGGGGAGTTTGCAAAGCAGGCTGGTTCAGAAAATGTGAGGGCCAAAGAACTTTTCAGCATCTCCATTATATAAAAGAAACAATACGCGTTTGAAAACGTGCCATAGGATTTTTAATGTAAAAATTAGAAAAAAGTGCATTTATTTTACAACACTACAATAAATGATTCTCTCTGTGTAATTTTTTTTCTCTTGTTTTGTAAAGACATTGTAAAATATATACAAGGTTGCTTAGTGCATTCATTACAAAAAAAAAATGCAATCCCTTGCATAAATTACATATATTTTACAGGGGTTCGCTGTCTACCTGGACTTGTAAACATTGGTGTGGTACAGTTTTCATTCTTTAGGTAAGCTGCAATACATTGTTTTTAACTCATCCAACGGTTAAGCCACTCTGCTGAATCAAGTACCGCAACTGAAGGCCATGTGTGAGGTCTACCTCTCCCAACATGGAGAAGGCCAAGAAAAGAAATGAAATCAAGAAACAATCATCGTTTAATTTCATTCACAAAGTAACATGATTCAGTTTGTTGCAACCCGATGTTTTTGATTTGCTCTTCCTTTTCTTGACATCACGATTTAGCAATGCAAAACCAATCAGGAGTTACCATGGTACCTTAAAGACTCGGGCCAGACTCCCACGGCGACTCCCAACGAGAGCAAAACTACGTATTCTATCCAGACTGAATGATGAATCAACCCCATTGATTCAGTGGTTCTAGTCTAGCTGGCATGACCAACGAGATTCAGGCATAAATAATTTATTGTGGAACGAGGTGTTTTTGGCTTAGAAGGGCTTGGAGAAACTCGCTTCGGAATTTTGAGAACTGTATTGAATATTTGTCGAGACGCGCCACTTGCCTGGATTTCCATAAATCCTTCCTTAGAGGTTTCCCCTGAACTAGGAATCTTTACATTCAATTTCAAAGGTCAGTTTTCGGTGAACGTTGGCTGCAAACCAATAACTGCATTATTCAACAACTGTGCAAGTGTTGTCCTTAAAGTGTTCTGCCTGAACAAGCCCTTCCAAGTTCACCTGGAAATTTGGCTTTAAGAAAAACTCCATGGTCGTTTGGGAGCCCAGTTCGATGTAAGCCACGGTCCTGCTGCAATGAATTTCAAACTATCTTTTAGGTACCATGGCATTTCTTGCCATTTTTTTTCTGTGCTAAAACCTGGGCTACATTTAACCCTAACCCTAACCACTGTAATGCCATTGTGAATGACATCCTTGAGGTTAAGGTCTTTCTTCCCCCCCCCAAATACCTAGGCTCATGCACCACTATATGGATCAAGGCCATCATACTTTACATCTTGCCTTACCCTTATGAGCTTACTATCTGATAGCTCTGGTCCATACAGGAGACATTGCTCAATTCCCTTATAGTCCTGCGCCGCACAGAAAATGTATCACCACTTCAACATACCACATTTTCCTTCTGAGAACACCAATAAAAATACTGCCTCATGTTCCTGCCATGCACATCCTGTGTAAAGTACAAAAACGCAACCAAAATGTGAAAAGAAACAGCAGGAACATGCACACACCCACACACAGGCACACAACATGAACACACAGAACCTGCAAACTCCACAACAAGCATCTCGCACAGCTGTCGAATACCTTTTATGTATTTGATTCAGAAGAAATCTGAGAAAGTCTGTATAAAAACCACGGGGTCAAAAATCAGAACACTTTTTATCCCTGCTTTTCACAGATAGGAAAGTAAGAACAAATTGCACCTTAAAAGAGACAGTATCTTTGTGCTTTGGAGCCTGCTGAAACAAGCTGTGGCAAAAAAAAAAGTATCATTTCCCCCATAACCCATCCAACTGGCCACCTGGGCTCCAAGGACCATTGCAGTCATCCATGGAATACCTGGGGACAACAGAATGAACTGAAAGGAGTTTGAGTTGTCAGCTGGAACGGACAATGATACAACAAGGACAAAAGACATCAGCATGTTCTGCTTCAGGGGCTGTCTAATAGCATTCCAGGGAACTCCATGGTTTCTCAGAAGATTACTTGGGGTTCTTCAGTGGAAAGATCAGGAAGAGTGGGCAACCTTCCTTAAAAGACAGCTGGCCCATCATAGCCCACCTCCCATGGTGATGTAAAGGGCACTATTAATTCACAGTACTTAGAGCCAAACTGAGGATAAGCCAGCATGATGTGATCTCCTTGGCCACTGAAGCACTGGAGATGCAGTGCCACCAATTCACCACAACTTGAGCTGACCACCACCTGCACCAGAGCCTTCATTTACCATATTGCTGCCTCTCCAGCACAGCCGCTACTGGTCTGGCAATTTGAAGAATTTGTGGACTCAAAGAACTTCAAAACATCCCTCCCTTTGTCTGATCCAGACTGGCAGCAAATGGGAGGGCAGCACTTTTCTTCCTTCCTCCAGTGTTGGGGGAATCATAAAATTGTAGAATAATTTAGTTGGAAGGGGTCTATAAGGCCATTGAGCCCAACCTCCTGCTCAAGGCAGGAATCTAAATCAAAGCTGATCTGACAGACGGTTGTCCATTTTTCTCTTAGGGTGCTCAGCACCTCGTTGGTTTGTGAGATGATTTCCATGTTAATGGAATGAACCTTGAATGCTCCTGCCACTGACTCTTCCATGACAAAAACACTGACCTAGCAAAGGTCTCCATGGAGACATAAAGTGGATAAGCTGCTAATCTAATCACCAAGAAACCACAAGTGCAAGAGCTATCAGCAATGTTGTGGCCAGAACTGCTGCCATGTTGGAACTCTGGAGATATTTGAAAAGTGGTTGTGGCGTTTTGCCGTTGAGTTGGTTCCCAGTTGTGGCAACCCTACGAATGAGTGACTTCCAAAATGTCTTGTCCTCTATAGCCCTGCTCCGCTTTTGCAAACTGAAGGCTGTGTTTTCCTTTATTGAGTTAATTTGGTCTTCCTCTTTTCTTGCTGCTCTCAACTTTTCCCAGCAGTATTGTCTTTTCCAGAGAATCCTGCCTTCTCATGATGTGCCCCAACTACCGCAGCCTCAGTTTCCTCATTTTTGCTTCATGAGAAAGAGATGGGACTTTATTTGACCTAGGACCCACTTGTTTGTGTTTTTGGCAATTCAGAGTATCTGCAAAGCATGTGGGTGTGTCCATGTGCCTGATAGTGTGCCTGATCACAGAGTCCCTAATTGCTTGCTAATGTGTGTGTGTGTGTGTGTGTGTGTTTATACCACCTTTCCGTTTCATACAACAATGCCCACAGCAGTTTGCCATCAACATAATTGGGAAAATATTATTAGTAAAACAATAAAATTTAAAAGCAGCAAGAAAATTGTTGGGAATACAAGATCCAGAAATATTCAACTAACTCTGCAGGCTCTTTTTCACATACTACACAATTGAGGGAAGTCTCACCTCCAAACTTCAGGGGATGCACCCTCCACCAGAGTCATGAGATATTGTTGCACTATATTCTACACCACCCCTGGAACATGGAAGTCCATTTTGGGTTTGTGCTAAAATCTTATTATAAAAAGGTAACCCCTATGAAATATTGGCTCAGCTCAAGGGGATGGGACTAAGAAAGGGTGGGACTCTGACTAAGAGGTTTGAATCAGAAAGAGCAGGAGATCTATAGAGGTTAGAGCTGCTGTTGCCAGTTTATATTACTAAGGCTCTTCACAACCTGGTTTACGTATAATTCCTATCTGTTTGTAGTGGAGGGGTGAATCCCAATAGCGAATTCATGGATTAAATTAGTATTTTACTTTAAGGTTCTGAAGACCATATGTGGAGCTGATTCTTCTATATTATGGATACCCAACTCAGTTGAGAAGGATATATTGGATTTTTGTCTGCATTTGAATTCCAAAGGCCACTTGAACTTTGCAATTCTATAGGCAACTTCTGTGTTGGTGCTGTTGCTGAGAACTTGGGTGCACAATTTGGAGCATTTAGTTGTTATAATTGCTCATGTTGTCTCATATATAACTGTGAATAAGAAGAAACTCAGTTTGTGAAATGGTGTTGGCAAGTTTCATCAATAGGTACCTAAGGAAACAAACAGCCTCATAGAATGGAAAGGGATTACAAAAACACTACTTCCAAGAACCCAGTTCTTGTTTTAAAAATTAAAAACTGAAGGGCAGGGCATTTTGCAAAATTGGGCAGGGGCTGCACTCCGTATATGAGCATCATGTTGCACACCCTGTCATAAATCAAATGTGAAATACCATATTTTTCCGTATATAAGATTAAACTTTTGTCTAAAATCTTTAGAATAAAAATTGAGGGTCATCTTATACACGGAAGTAAGCTGAAGAGAGAACGAAAACGAGTGGAAGGGAAAGCAGGCATCAAAGTGATCCTGCAGGGCTTTGATCCCTTTCCCCCTACATTTGCTAAGTCCCACTTAGATTTCTTACTTTTGGGTTAGAAAAGTGGGGGGTGTCTTATACGTGGGGGCGTCTTATACACAGAAAAATACGGGAGGTGGGATGAACAAGTGTTTCGCCGAAATGTATTTCCTTTCAATTTACCTACTTTCTCTCTATATGTATATTTTTATACACATACACACCAAGACCAAATCATTCTTTTGACTGTAGCCATTCATGGTGACTGTCTTTCCCACGAATGCTGTTCAGTAACACCTGATCCCTTATGAATGGAAATTAAGGAGAAGAACTATCTCGCACTAAGTGGGCCAGCCACCTTTTGAAACAGCCTGAGGCCAAGGCAGGAGAGAGAACAAGCCAGCTTGGAACAAAGTTCCTATGGTGTAACAAGCAACAGGCGCTCTTTAATAAGGAATCTGTCATTGTTATCCCTTGCAGGATACCGCAATGCTGGTGGGGTGGCTTTCAGCAAGGTCCTCCACGTGCCGAGCAGAGCATTTATCAAAGCCATCCGACTAATATGATCAGAAGTCAGGCAAGGAAGAAATGTATTTTGGAGCATATTTTCAATTACTGGAGCCAGGGCTCTATCCAGTCCTGACGAACTGGCACTCTCCTGGATGGTTTCTGCTTTCTCACCCTGAGCCCAGACTACACAGCTTCCAACCTTGAATATTAATTCCCATTCCGATTGCACCATTAATCTTGCTTTGGATTTTCCTTCTTTTCAGAAAAGTGGGGGGGGGGAGAGATGTTTCCTAATTACAACATTCATTCATCACTTTAAAAACCATGCAGGGGAGGGTGGATTTTTAAAAAGAAGAAAGGAGAAAAGAGAGAATGATTTGGACTTCGCAGTAGGTCTGTGGTGAGTGTAATTATCATCGAAAAGCAGTGTATGTTGTGATCAGCAAATTGGGCTATGATTTGGAGAATCTGGGTTCAAATTTCCATTGAGGCATGAAACATGTTATGATAACAAAAATACCAGAAGTTGTCTTCTACTACATTAGAGTAGAGGCTCATCTAGGCCAGTATCGTGATTAGAGATGGAGACAAATATAAAAACGGATTGGCTTTTTTGACGAAAATAGCCAGTTTATTAAATATTCGTCAATCCGTATTCGTCAAATGTTAAGTCCCAACTAATATGGAACGAGGAATATTTTCCTGATTTTATTCATCTTTCGTAAAAAATATTAAAAACATTTTGCCTACCAGCCGCCAACGATTGGTGGGCCATCTACCCCCATAGCCACTCATCCCCACAGGCTCACCCCCACCCCCTTCCTCTCTCTACCTTAGCCCCACCCCACCCCGTTGACACCCCCTTACTATAATCACCGCCGCCACCGCTGAAGTCTCCATCTGGCCTCCACAACCACGACGTGTAAAAAGGGAGACTGGCTGCCCTTTGCAAAGATGGCGGATGCGGCTTCATTTAGGGTAGGGAAGCTGCAACTGCCATCTTTGCAAAGGCGCGGCGGTGGGTGGTGGCAATGGAGGGGCAGTGGCAGGGTGTGTATGTGTGTTTTTAATACCCACCCCCACAAATTGACAAATAACTTTGTTATCGCTTCATGGGGCAAGTTCATGCTTCATGAGTCGTCAACTTTTGACAACTCACGAAGTGGGATGACTGGCCAAAATGGTGAGTCATCCCCATCTCTAATAATGATCTCTGACTAGTAGTGTCTCTCAGGATTTTTTTTCCTACCGCTGCCTATAGTTTCCTGATATTCCCTGGTGGTCTCTCAGCCAAGTACTAACCCAGTTCAAATCTGCTTGGTATCTGGAATCTAACAAAATCAGGGTGTTAAGCCTGGAATGATGGAATTAGTTCACCCTAATTCACAAGGACTGTGACGGTATTCCTGTTTACTACATAAAGATAGACAGTGAAGAAAGCCAACAGAGAGACATGATTCATTTAAAAGGTGTTGCTGGAGAAAAGCTTTACAGGTACTGAATCTACCAGAAAGACAATCTTGGGTCCGAGATCAAATCAAGTCTGAACTCTCAATAGAAGCAAAATTGAGACTGTTGTACTTTGGCACATTGCAAGAAATCAAGACTCACTGGCAAAGGAAGATAGTAATGTTGTGAACAGTTTAAGGCAGGAAGAAAGAATGACCAGATCCAAGATGTGGAACTACAGCCTTGAGCTTGCAAGAGCTGGGCAGGGCTGTCAATGCTGGGAGATGATGGAGATCATTTATTTTAAAGGTCCAGCAGGAGTCAGAAGCAGCTTGAGGGCACACTACAACAGCAACAGAGCTGTTACACAGATAAAATGGATAGAACTGTGCATGCCCCCTTAAACAGCCTAAAGAAAAGACAAGATACAAATGTATATATTTTTAAAAAAATTCTAGATTGGAAGTCTGCATTAGACCACTGGAAATTGTTGTGTACCCTATCCATCCCAATTCACAGAATGTATACTTGTATATATGAGAATCCTCATTCGTTTTTCTATTGAGCAAGCCAGTCCTTGCAGGCAAATGATTGCGCATCCATTTCTACACTCCCTTCTGAAAGTACATGGGGTTGAAAGTACTTAGAGTTGTAACTAGCGTAGCATGCCTTCAGCATGGACTGGACTATGGTGCAACTTGACTTAGTGAAGCAAAGCAATTTCAAGACAGATTAAAATAGAGCGACCACGGTGGTCCATGAATCTAATGCAACAGATACAACAATTAATCCTTATATTAAGATCAGTAGGGAATCTTTCCTTCTGCCACAACTGATTAATTCCACATTTAACCGAGTATCATCTTTTCTGGATGGCAGCCGCTCTCGACTTTCATGCTGGCTGAAAGGTTCTGAAATTGATACTAAAAAAAAATTGCAGCATTGTATGTATTATGCTTTTCACCTTCCCATGAAAAACAATATTTCTGACTTTTTAAAAAAATCATGCATCTAATCCATTGCACATTCCTCCTTCTGTCTTGTGATGGAAGTTCCACAACTGTCTTAATTATCTCCATTTGCAAGTGCCATTCAGAGGACCTAGAAGACCACCACTGAGCTTTTAGTTTGATTTTCTAAAAGTCTATTAAAATAAAATAAAATGCCCATCGTACATCCAATCTTCCACCAATATTTCTATAGGTTCCAAACAGAGTAGTCCTAGAACGAGCTGGAATATTCAGCATGTATACATTACTGAAACAGCGATGTCTACGTTGGCTTGGGCACATCGTGAGAATGGCTGATGGTCAGATTCCAAAGGATCTCCTGTATGGAGAATTAGTGCAGGGAAATTGCCCCAGAGGGAGACCACAGCTGCGATACAAGGACATCTGCAAGCGAGTTCTGAAGGCCTTAGGAATGGACCTCAACAGATGGGAAACCCTGACATCTGACCGTTCAGCCTGGAGGCAGGCGGTGCATCACAGCCTCTCCCAATTTGAAGAGACCATTGTCCAACAGGCCGAGGCAAAGAGGAAGTCACAAAAGCAGCAAAACCAGGGAGCTGGAGAGGGGACAGATTGGATTTGTCTTCAGTGTGGAAGAGATTGTCACTCTTGAATTGGCCTCTTCAACCACACCAGATGCTGTTCCAAGTCCTCCATACAGAGCACGTCACCATAGTCTTTCAAGACTGAAGGATGCCTAAACTAATTTCTATAGGTCTTCTCTACGTATTTCCTCTGTTTTGCTTTCTGGAGAAGTTTTAGCTTCTCTAATCTTCCAAATAACAAGGTTGATGTTTTATAAAGATTTGTTACAGAGATGATTTCTCTTCCGTGTCTTCAAATTCTGAAACAATTTTATATTCCACCCTCATTCTGCCTCAGAGAAGCTGGAGGAGTCAAATCAACCCAGAATCAATAGCTTGTGGAACAGAATTGACTTAGGAATCAGCAAAGGTCCAGAAAACTCCTCTAGAATTGATTGAAAGAGCATGTACGTACTTTATGTGCCACACCAGCTGTTATGAATAACAATGTGGCTGATTTTTTAAAAAAAGAATGTAATCTTAATAATTCTCTAGACAAATATTTAAGTTTTAAAGTTTTCACATTTTCAGTTTGGATGGAAACATTGCATCATTCCCTTCAACTTCTCCTGATCTTGCAGTACTTGCCCTGAATTAAAACTGAAGAGATACTTAGATCTTAAATGCTGACATTTTATTCTTATTTGCCCAGCCTCTGGATTTTCTGTGTGACTCACATTTCTGAGCATGCTTGCTGCAGGATAGGCCACTGTTGCTCCACCTCTGTATTTGAGTAAAGGGATGATTCAGTCCCACAGAGGGCCATTGGAAACAGCCCAACAGAGAACAGTGGCTGATGCAGAGATACAATCTGAGGTCTTTTGAGAGGTGTTCTCGGCTGCTTCTTTGCCTTGAGAACAACTGAATGATCCCAGGGCACTCTGTGCAAGACAGGCAACAGGCTTTTACCCGCCCACTGTGGAAATTGATTAGAAGAGGGTTGGGCCAGAATAGAGCAGCAGTTCTGGAAGTGCAACACACCTGGAAGTGAAAAGTGTCTCTCAACAGGACAGGACTCCAGCTGAACCATCTGGAAGTGACTTAATAGACTTCAAAGCAAAATAGGAAGATCAAAGAATGATCCCATAAAATGAGCTACTTGGCTACCGGACAAACTTTCTGTAACAGTGGAGATATTCAGTCACTTACGTGCATGCAATTTATGCCCCACCACATGTACAAAAGAAAAACTACAAAAAAAGGAAGGAAGGGAGGAAGGAAGGATTCAAGATAGACAGGAAGGAAGGAAGGAAGGAAGGAAGGAAGGAAGGAAGGAAGGAAGGAAGGAAGGAAGGAAGGAAGGAAGGAAGGAAGGAAGGAAGGAAGGAAGGAAGGAAGGAAGGAAGGAAGGAAGGAAGGAAGGAAGGAAGGGTCAAACAGTTTTTCAAGCAGATGCACAGAAAACTGTTCTGTTCTCAGAATATAGCACTTCAGATCATGGAAGCTGTTCTTTTTATAAACTACTTTCTTCCTCATAGCACTCTAGCTGTGTCCATCATTTGGAAATTCTTTGAGAACAGGCATTGATGTTATTTAAAGGGGCGATCACATGGAAAAACAGATCGCAATCTGGACCACTTGTAAAACGGTCCATTGTGATCTGTTTCCCAGCAGTCACAGAATACATGGGGAAATGAGCTTCAGCCGGACTCCAATGAATGCCCAGCCATAGGGCTTTGACCTTTGGGGTGGCCAGGCTGGAGTAATACCCTGGCAGACAAAAGGGACCCTTTATGGGAGATCATCCTGTTAAAGCAGCCCTTTTGGGTGTGATAAGGTGCACACCTTTACAGCTGTCTGATGACACCCCAAGTCAATGCTTTTCTTGCATGCCTGTTTCTTGAAAGGAAAAGGCTGGAGAGAAGCTGTTGGGAGATGCTCGCCTAGCCGAAGAAAGCCAGGAGTGATGCAGTCGTTCCAAATTTCAGAGTAGTTTTGAACATCTCAAGCTGCTTCCATTGACTGTATTGGCTCAACAAAGCAAAAGAGAAGCAGAAGTAGCCTTAGATTAAACATTTTTCAGATGGCCAAAGCAGAAGATACTGTCTCGGATTCTTCCTGAGACCAACCAAGGTTTCCATTATTTACAAATCAAAAATATTTTAGAGATTATATGTCACTACTATTATTTATAATAATATTTAAACTAAAGAATGCCCTGTCTTTTTTTTTTTTTTTTACATAAGAAAAGAAGGGAAAAATACATCCACTTCGGAGTACCATCGTTGTCCAAGCATTCAGAAATAATAATAATAATAATTCTTGTACATACAGGTAGTGTTGCAAACACACGCAGGTGCTTGGATCACACACACACACACACACACACTCGCTCACTCACTCACTCACTCACTCACTCACATATATACACACACATACACACAACAACACAGAACTCAATGCTATACAAAACTGTAAACATAAGAGCCAAGGAGTAATTATACTCTTTTGTTCCAACCATCCCACACAGACACACAAACATTAATAAATAATAATAATGATGATGATAATAATAATACAACAGCATTGCAAATAGTCGGAACAACGAAGAATTAAAGCAGATGCATTTTAAATCAGTATTATTTGCTTTTTAGTGTCATCTCCTTTGCTAGGGTTTCATTTTCCTCTTGTATTTTCACAATGCATACCAGTTTTTACAAAATGCATGCGGTTATTTTTTTAAAAAAATATATCTTTGCAAGGATTTGACCCAGGCAAGCAAAAGCAATCTTCCTTTCTTGCCATGTTCATTAATTTATTTGTTTGTTTTGTTTTTTTAAAAAAAAGTTGTTACAATCTAAGAAAATCTTATCATGACACACTCAGTATATTAACGGTTTATGGCGCATGCTTGACTCAGCAAACAAACGAACAAAAGAATCGCAGCTTTCTTCCCTTCCCCGCCCCTCCTCCTCCCCCCCCTTGACTTTTTAAATGTTATGGAAGCCAAAGCAGGCCAGAATACAACTTCTTCAAAGGAAGAATACATATAAAAGGAAACCGATACCTGATGCTTCGTTAGATACTCTTGTTAGTCACATGGCACTGGTAGTGGAATTGTGCGTGTGCACCCATACCCACACGCTCAACACACACAGTCACACCCGTGCTCTCTCTCACACACCGCAACCTGCTTGTGAAGAAAAAAGGGGGGAAAGTCCGTTCGATCAAGAGTGCCAAAGGCAGAGGCGAAGCTCCCAGCTTAGTGTGTGCAACTTTGGAATTTTAATACCCATTTCCCCGTCACCTCAAATCTCGCAACTACTGAGGGTGGGGTAAATGTAAGGCATACGTTGCTGGAAAAGGACTCGTTCATGCTTCATGCTCCAGAGCTGAGTCTTAAAGAGGAGGCTGTCTTTTCCCTTCGCTTTGTTTCCTTCAAGAACATGGGCCTCACTCTGGCTTGCACCGGGAATCTCCGTCGCAGCTGCGGCTCCTTTTCCGAGGAAAAGAAACTCACAAGGATAAAAGATCAACATTCCCGACGGCAAATGATTTCAGATCGACTTTCGCCGCCGCATCAGCCGGTGGCTATCTGTAAAGCTGTGCAACCCAGGGGAGACGGAGCTGGCGGGAGAGGGGAAAAGGCTGTTTTTTAATGTGCTTGGCGAGATCTCCTCTATCTTGTAGGAGATGGAGTGAAAGTACTGGAGGTTCAGCTTGGAGCTGAAGGAATTTTGGTGGGACACCACCCGGCTGGTGTATTCATGAGACCTGTAACACATGCACGAGCAATCCGACTGGAGGTCTGTCACTTCAGCCTTGTACCGAGGCCGAGCGCGTTGGGAATCCTCTTGGATGTGGACGATCATGCTGTTGCGGTTCCCCGCCAGGGAAGCCCGCTCCTCAGCCTCCCGTCTCTCTTCCTCGATGTTCATGAACAACCTGAGAACAACCAGATTGAGAAAGGCCCCAATGACCGTCAACCCCACTAGGATGTACATAAAGCTAAATGCCACGTAGAGTGGCTTCTTCTGAAGGGCCCCTTTTGTCTGGAGGGCCACGTAGTCCCCGAAGCCTATTGTAGTCAATGTTATAAAACAATAATAGAAGGCCTGGAAAAAACTCCACTCCTCGCAATGGGAAAAGGCCGCAGCTCCTATGCAAAGGGTCCCTATGCAGGAGAAGAAACCCACGGCCACCATGTTCTCCATGGAAACATCTGTGCTCCTCATCCTGCAGCACTTCTTCATCCTTTGCAGGAGGTACTTGACAAAGGTGTTCATGCGTTCCCCGAGGCTCTGGAACATGACCAGGGTCAACGGAATGCCCAGAGCAGCGTAGCACATGCAGAAAGCTTTACCCGCATTGGTTCCCGGGGCAGCGTGTCCATAACCTGGGGAAGGAAGAGAAAAACAGGTGAATGACCACAAGAGGCAGAAGATAGGATTGCTAGAGTTGGGACGTTTGGACTACAAATCCCATAATGGTTCGTTCTGGACTACAAATCCCATAATGGTTCGTTCTGGGAGTTCTTCTTGACAGAAGGCCCGTTCACAAACACCTGCAAGTGGCAGTTTTTTGTGAACAGGCCCTCAAACTTGATGAAAGGCCTCAACGGTACAAGACTTTCAGGCTGAGCTTCCTGTTCAGAAAGAGGGCACCCAACGAACATTAGGGAAGCTCAGGTGCAGTTTGAGGGAGTTTAGCTGAAAGCCTTCCAACTGAGACCGTTCTACCAGGTGAGACGTAGAGAGGTACTTGTCCCCCTCTATCGTGTGGTAGTTAGGCCTCGTCTAGAGAACTGTGTCAAGTTCTGGAGACCAAACTTTCAGAAGGAGGACAACAAACTGGAGCAAGTTCAGAGAAGAGCAGCAAGGATAATGGAAACCCAACCCTGTGAGGAAAGACAGAAAGTGATGGGCATGTTTAGCCTTGAGAAAGGAAGACTAAGGGGAAAGAGGATAGCACCGTTTAAATACTTGAAAGGTTGTCCTACAGAAGAGGAGCAGGATCTATTCTCAATCATTCCAGAGTGCAGGACACACAACAATGGGCTCAAGCTACAGGAAGCCAGATTTAGGCTGAATATCAGGAAAAACCTCTTAATTGTTAGAGCAGTATGACAATGGAACCCATGACCTTGGAAGGTGGGGAACACGCCAATTCTGGAGGCATTGAAGAGAAAACTGGACAGATCTGCTTTGTCAGTTCTGCCTTGACTTGGATTGCTGCCTTGAGCAGGGAGTTGGATTCGATGGCCTTATAAGCCCCTTCCAACTCAATTATTCTGATTCTATGAGACACATTTAGGCGATAGTCAGGAAGAATTCCCAGAATGGTTAATGATCTGATCTATAGTCCAAAAAAATACACCTTGAAATCCCATCTCTAGTGATTGCTCCTAGCTGCAAGCACCCATTCTAAGATCACATTACATGCATGAGCAATGACCTCCACTGCAGGGGTATGTCCGTCTTTTGTGAATCTTCCATTATTACCCAGTGCTGTCTCCTTTTGGTAGTTTGTGGCAATGCAGAGACCTAAATTTAGTTGCTGAATCAGCACTCTACTGCAACTTACTACATTAAGCAACAGGATTTTAGCTACTGAGTTGAGTCTTTGCCATAGGATCCCCCTGATCATAAGCGATATGCGCAAACAGATGCAGGAAAATTCTGAACCAAACAGGATGCTGATGTAGAAAGAGTATAGTGTCTCAATTGACTCTCTGTCATATCTGAGGATGAACTTGCTAGTCCAGCTGGGCTATCACGATTCCATTACTCATAGGTTTAATCAAAAAAAAAAAAAGGAATGGGAGGGGTTCAAAGTTTAATAATATTTCAAGAGTACTTATCCTTTTTATTTAAACTGTAATAGTTTATCATGTTTCTGTCCACAAGGGCTCTCAAAGTAGTAACTATAGATTTATACACTTATGTCTATCTCTTCTTTCTTCCTTCTGCAGTAGATGCTGTCCCATCCCTTTAGCACTGCCTGCATGCTGGGCTGAGATGGATGAGCGATAACAGACTGAAGTTGAACCTGGACAAGACAGCAATCCTGCAAATGGGCACCCCTAGTATCTGTGGGTTGGGGCTACTCTCTCTGAGAAGAATGAGGTTCACAGTTCGAGCATCCTTCTGGAGCCAGCACTATTGAGGGAGTCCCAGGTGACGCCTGTGGTCATGCAGCCTTTCTCCATCTGAGGCAGATCACGTACTGTAGCTGCATCCCTACCTTCCCATTGGGTCCCTCACTACGCTGGTGGTCCATGCACTTCTTGGTCTCAAGATTAGACTGCTGTAATGCTCTTTATGTGGCGCTACCCATGAGGTGACAGCTGGAATCCAGAGTGGCCCTGCGGCCAGAAGGCGGTATGAAAGTCAAATGAATGGATGGATGGATGGATGGATGGATGGATGGATGGATGGATGGATGGATGGATGAAATTGAATTGAATTGAAATGAAATGTATAAATAAACAAACAAACAAATAAATAAATAAATAAATAAATAGAATTGAATTGAATGAATGAATGAATGAATGAATTTATATTTTAACACTTCCCATCTCACAGCGATAAGTAACAGCCAAACACAGTAAGGCAACTATGAAACAAAACATTACAAGGAATGATTGTGCCCTGCTTAAGCTCTCATGCAATGTTCCATTGAACTCAATGGAGTGAATAAGTAGAAGCTTAATTCTGTACTAGACATGGGGGTATTCATATTCATATACAAATACAAATATCTCCCCACGCAGGTGCAGATAATGAGGGTCTAGGCCCCTGTGGCCTGACCGACCACTCACCATCTGCCACTGCCATGGGCTCCTATCACTCCGGAGCTCATGGTCAATTAGCCACTCCTGGCAGGAGGCAGGACGTCGAGCCTCACTGCCAGGTCAAAGAGTAGCTGGCCGTCTGGGCACTCCAGAGTAATAAGGAGGGAGCCTGGAGCCCCCAGCAGCAGCAGAAAGGTGAGTGGACAGTCCAGCCCCAATGGGACAGACCCTTGTGATGTCCACTTGTGGGGGGGTTCATATACGAATACCCCCCATCTCTCTTCAGTACCTATGTACCTGGGTGTAAGTCCACAGATTTGTAAACTGCTTTCATGAGAATCAGTTGGACCTCAAAGTGCACACCCTTAGCTAAACTGGGCACAACGTGATTTCAATGGGAGTTCAAAACACATGCCCTCTGACCTTAGTGTTTCCTCCAACAGCGGTTCCCAACTTTGGGTTCCCAGATGTTCTTGGACCAAAACTCCCAGAAGCCTTCACCACGAGCTGTGCTGACCAGGATTTCTGGGAGCTGTAGTCCAAGAACACCTGGGGACCCAAGGTTGGGGACCACTGCGCTGAGGCTGTTATCATGGCCAAACTAGGGGTTTTCAGGCAGAAGAAAAAGTGATATAAATCTATCAGCAGCACCAGTGGAAGTAAAGACAAGCCTCAGAGGCCTTGTTCTCTTCATTATTCTTGTCTTGCTTTCCCAGGCAATCTGGAATCTAAATTGTTATTCAGACCAGAATGGAAGCCTGTATCTGCCAATAAGACAGGGAGCTGCTTTAATTCTCTCATTTTGCCATGGTGAGGGAAATGGGCCTTCCGTCATGGGCCTACTCTCCTTTTGACAACAGTGTGAGGAAGGAGGGGGGGGACGAACTACGTACAACCCCATGACTCAGAGTTTTCTTACTCACGCTGGCGACAGCCAGAGATGGCCAATAATCACAAAGGAAAAAATTTGACCTAAAACACAGATGTGCTGGAGTTCCGACGTATTGAGAAAGGAGGCTGAGGTAACATACTAACCATGGTAATGGGAAATAATGGCAAAAAGTGACTTAGATCTGAGTAATAAATTTCAGCAGTCATTTTAAGTACATAGGAAACCTCTGTTTCCTTAGCTCAATTATTCAATAAAGACCTAAAGGGCCCTAGCTAAAATCTGAGAATCTTAGAACTGCAGAACTGGAAGGGACCCTATGGATCATTGTCAATAAGGCCCAGTCGGGAATCGAACTCCCAATGTCTGGCTCCACAGCCAGATGCTTCAACCACTGAGTTATCCAGTTCTTTGAGTTATCCAGTTCTTTGAGCTATCCAGCAGTTATTATCTTAGGGGGAAAGAGAGAATCATGGGAGTGAGACCCAGGTTATTCCTTCTTCAACATAGCCCACCACCATCATTCAGAATTACAGCTCAGCCTGTCAACCAGAGCTTCGAAAAGTTAAATTTTGGACCTGCAGAATCCTCCAACCACCAGGGTGACTGTAAGAGGGATGTTTGGGAGTTGTAGCTGACTGGGTAACTCAGTGAGTTGGGTATGCAGCTGCCAAGCCAGAGATCAGGAGCTCCTCATTGTGCCTTCTGGGAGAACAGCCAGTCTGGATAGCCTTGGGCAAGCTGCATGGTGCCAGAAGAAGGGAATGACAACCCAGTTCTGAGGACTCTCTAGAAACCCCCGATATGGCAGAATCAATTTGATGGCACATAATATGATCAGTGGAAGGACAGATCCTGAAGCGGAGGCTCCAATACTTTGGCCATCTCATGAGAAGAGAAGACTCCCTGGAAAAGACCCTGATGTTGGGAAAGTGTGAGGGCACGAGGAGAAGGGGACGACAGAGGACGAGATGGCTGGACAGGGTCATCGAAGCGACCAACATGAATTTGACCCAACTCCGGGAGGCAGTGGAAGACCGGAGGGCCTGGCATGCTCTGGTCTATGGGATCATGAAGAGTCAAACATGACTGAATGGGTAAACAACAACAACAATATGATTATAGTTCAAAAGGGGCATTTTCTAAGCGTCACTTTCAACTGAGTACCAGCTATTGGTCAGGTGGCCACATGAGAAAAACAAAAACAGCACCTGTGTACCTTTAATAGCTGTATGGTAGAGTAGACCTGCTCTGTTCTTTATGTGGCCACCCTATTTGTCAGAACTAGGCATGGGGACGAATAAGAAAATCGTTTACAATATTCGTCAGTAATTTCTGATTCACTGAATATTCATCCCTTCATATTCTTCAATTCCACAGACCCTCACGAATAGGAAGAGACAAATATTTACCCATTTTTATTTGTCCCCCATAGCTAGGGAGGAAAAACTAGGCTGCTGGACAGCCTAGCCTTCCCTCTCTGCCAATGGGCCCACGAAACAGCTGATTGATGGGCCCACAGTCAGAGAGGGAAGGGCTAGACTAGACTAGCCCCCCCCTGCCCCCACAGCTGAGCCGCACTCCCACCCCCTTCCCATGGCCACCATCACCTCCTCACCTTGGCTGCCGCCACCCCTACCACCACCATCTTTACCAAGATGGCGGCTGCAGCTTCCCTTTAGTGCTGGGTCCAATGCCCTAAGGGAAACCAAGCCGCCCTTTGCAATGATGGAGGTGGTGGCTTCCCTGAGGGCAGCATCTCTAGTCAGAACACACAAGCAGGAAGGAGTTATTGCTTTCAACAACTTGGGGCTCTCTATAGGTTGGCCATGACAAAACTAGTTGGAGAAAAAAAGTGAGGTAGGGCATCCAACTGCAACCAAGCAGCCGCCCTTAAAATATCAAAAGTTAGAACACTTCTGCCAGCCAGATTCTAATAATAGCAAGCAAAGCTGCAAAAAAATAAGTTTGGCTTTATGATATATTAGAGCGTTCCCTCTTCCGGAAGCAATTTGATCCTACATTATTTCACAACTCCCCGACGTACTACTACCAAATTACTGAAAAATGACCTCAGTGAACTGAATTGCAACCAGCGACTCCCAGAAGCCAGTCATGGCTTACTTATTGCGGGTCAGGTTCAGCTTATTGCTTACAGACTTCTTACCACTGCTTGGAAGTAACCTGTTGAGCTCATCGAAATCACAAAAGCCCTCTGCGAGATGAGAAGAAAGTCTTGTCTAATCCTGCTTACTGTACCCCACAAGAGGTCAACCTGATGCCTGTGGGAAGCAGAGATTTTCTGTCCACCCCACTCCAATTTATGCTCTTCCTGCAAATAGAAATAGCTAAGGTCACCACTGACTCTTGTCTAAAACCAACACAGGCTGGCACTAGAAGATGTGTTACTACTCAATAGTTCCAGATTGTTTACAAACCATTTTCCTCTGTGTACGTGTGCATGCAATGCACCAAACCACACAGGCCAAAATAAAGCCGAAATAAAACAAGTTTATAGGCACTTCCCTCCTACCTGAGACAAGACTTAGATTCTCTACTGGAGATTAATGGCATGAGCAACAGGCATCCTCTTCTCTCAGCAGCCCCATCAGGTCAGACGCTTGCCTTACTTTTTTATTATTCTGAAGTGAAGAAGGCCAAACAGCATCTCAGGACAGCATTACTCAGAAGAAGGATGGCTGCCTCAGCTTGAAAAGTTACCTTGCTAGCATAAGAGAGTCTAGAAGTAAATCAAGTTGACTTGTTTGAATGCCTGTCAGCAAATCGAACAGATGACAGGGAGGAGGCAGGGCTGAACAGGTTGCACCCAACCCTGCTTGAACACTCACACACACAATAGCCATGGAGGACACCGTAATTCAACACTGGAAAGATCCCACTTTGTCTACATAATGCTGTTCACTACATCATCATGTTGGCTTTCAGTCAAACAACACACATCTGCATTCCAAACACTTGACTTCAGGATATGAACTTCTAATAAGGCTTGAGCAGAATTGCTACAGTTCAAAACAGTTCTTCTCTCTCTTTCCTACCATTAGTTCCCCTTCTTGTTTATGTCTTTATCATGCAAAAATTGTTTTATATATATTTATTGTCTTATTTTATGTTGTTAGCCGCCTAGAGTGGTCTCAATCGACTAGATAGGCGGGATATAAATAAAATAAATAAAAATAAATAAATAAAAAAAACACAGGGCCCACCAAAATGAAGTCAATCTCGGCTTGAAAAACCAACAACAAAACACACACTGGAAAGAAAAGTGGGCATGGAAAATGGTGATTATTACAAAGTGGAAAAGTTTCTCCCACCACTTTCACAGGTGTGTCTGCTGGGGACACAAGGGGAGGGCCTTCTCTGCTGCTGCTCCTCCCAGACTGTGGAACTCCCTCCCACTAGAGGCCAGACAGGCCCCATCTTTGCTGTCGCTCCGCATGCAGGCAAATGCCTTTCCCCTCAAGCAAGCCTTCCCTCAGTAACCTGCTGCCTATGTGAGATTTTCAGATGGATTTTTATGCATTACTGCGTTGACTGTATTTTTAGTACTACTTGTGTTTATTTTTTTTTCCATTTCTCAGAGTGGCTTTAAAAATTGCATATTGATTGATCTTTCCCTTAATATTCTCTTTTAATGTTGTGAGCTGCCTCTTTATAGGTGTAGGAACCTCATTGCGCAGTGGTTAAACTGCTGTACTGCAGCCAAAACTGTGCTCACCACCCAGGGTTTAATCCCAGGTAGCCAGCTCAAGGTTGACTCGGTCTTCTATCCTTCCGAGGTTGGTAAAATGAGTACTGAGCTTGCTGGGGGGGGGGCAATGTGTAACATGTATAATTAAGTTGTAAACCGCCCAGAGAGTACCTTGAGCATTATGGGTTGGTATATAAGCAGCACATTTTGCTTTGTGCTCCTTGTTCTTACCTTTAAATATTATCTTTCAGTATTGTAAGCCACACTGGGTCCTTCTCAAGGAGAAAGGTAGGGTCAAAATGTTTTAAATAAATAAACTGTACAAAGCACAGATAAAACCAGAGCACAGCACCATGCCTGTAAATTATCGTTCAACTATGACAAATAGAAAAGATGCTATCATAAGAAGGATATCTCTGGGTTGTCTACCTCATGCACTGGTCCTCCACCTAACTATTCCAAGAACCAGGAGGCAGATAAGCCTGAAGAAAAAGACACCAAGCAACAGCATTTGAACAGGCAGGAGAAACAGAGGAACAAATGGCTCTGGGAGATGGTCACAGGGGGCACTGGCGGGCAGGAGGGAGCAGGTGTAGCTAGCTGGAATGGGGAGGAAATGAAAGAGAAGGAGGATGGGGACTGGCTGGAGGTGATTGAGAAGCAGATGTCCATGTTCAGTCACCCGGCAGGCAAGAGGATGATCCAGGGCATGGACCACCTTCACTAGTGGCCAAGAACTTGTGAGCCAGGTGTCACACCCTACTGGGTTAGGATTGTCCAGATGGCAGCTAGGGTGCCCTACCACCCCATAACCAGGGCATCCAACCATGAAACAGAAGCAGCAATGGAAGTGTTACTGCTGACATCTGTGTCCACTACTACATAAGTAGTGTTTAAGGGAGCTTACAATCTTTGTTGTTATGTGTCATTATGGCAACTTAATGGGTGACTTCCATAAGAACGTATAACTAACATCCTTGCTCAAGTCTTGCACTCTAATGACTACAGTTTCCTTAATAAAATTAATTCATCTGATGTTAAGTCTTCAATTTTTTCCCCTATGGCATTTAACCTTTCTTGCTCTTCTTGGCTGGTATCTTAATGTAGTGGAGTGTACCAGGCAAGCTGAGAGCAATACTTCTGAAGATGAGATTCCATCGGGAGTCTGCATTTCTACCAGGGTGATCCAAGGCAGAATGATCAAAGCTGAGCCACTGGACTGAGATGCATCTGTCTTCTTCAGGAATGAATGGTCACATCACCAGAAGAGATAGTTCCAGTGGTCATGGGGGTGGAGAGGTCCTTGAAGAGCAGCTACTAGGCAGCAACTGCGGGGCAAGCTGACCCTTTCCTAGTCAACAGCAGCGACACTCAGACTAACTCTTGTTAGTGCCGTAGAGAAGAATGTAATGATAAACTGTTTCTGGGTACTTCATACCTCAAAACTCTTTATGTTGAGACAAGCCAAAACAATCATCATAAAATAAAATGAAAAAAGAACAAGTGAAAGCAAATTTAGCCATAGAATTGTTAAAATGAAAACAAAGTATGGCTAATAAAATCATGAGTGTCTACAAGCAGTTAAAATTATCACAATAAACTAAACAATATTATAAGCTAGTTTAAAAAGATATGTCTTCACACCCTTATCCTGAAAGCAGCAACAGTGAAAAATCTTTGCAAATTGGAAGGGAGTGAACCACATAGGGAACAGTTCTCTTCGGTATGTCTGTCAAATAGGGCTCAATAGCTGTCGATTATTCTCAAAAGGAACTCTCCTGAAGATAATAGCCAGGCATGTTCATAAAAAAAATAGATTGTTTCTGAGACACCTAGGTCCCAGCTATTTAGGGCTTTGGAAGTTTAAAAAAAAATACAGCATTTTGAATCTAGTCTGGTAAGTCTGGCTGGTTTTTGATGTTCAGTTATAGGGAGTATGAGGTATAAAGAACTGCATTTCAGAACTGAATTCTGGTTTCTGATTCAAAATGAATCAGACAGCATACAAATTACTTTGAGCAAGCTGTTTTCAGAATTTCCAGATCAAAATCTCTACAAAATCTAATGGTCTGTGCAGACTCCAGATATCTGTTTTTCCTCTTTCCAGAAATGTTATTTTCCTGGTATAGCTCAGTGAGTTGGAGTACCCAGATGTGGAGGCAGGTGTTGGGAATTTAATCCTCCACTGAGTCTCTTTGGAGAAAAGCCAGCCTGTGTTGCAGTCCTGGAGTCCCACCACTTCTGAATATTCTGTATCAGAGATGGGCATTAATCAGAATAATGGTGATTCCTTTTGATGCATCAAGGTTGAAGAATCATGAATTAGAGATTTATGAATTTTTTTCTGATGAATTGACAAATCAGTTGGTTTTTTTAAATTTAGAATCCTGTAAAATGGCTCTGAAGAGATTTGCAGGGTGGCTTATCCCAACTCTCATCCACAAGCCCTGAAAGTGAAGATTGGATTTCAAACATCCAAGTTATGCACTCACAAAGTGGGTCTCCCAAGAAAGTGCCCTTTAGAAGCTGCCTTGGGGAAACCCAATCTTCACCAAACTTAGAGGGATCACAGAGGAGAGTCGTGGGAAGCTTCTGTGTGGTTTTGGTTTCTCTAGGTGCCTGGTAGAGACGTGGTGGCGCTGTGGGCTAAACCGCAGAAGCCTGTGCTGCAGGGTCAGAAGACCAAGCAGTCGTAAGATTGAATCCACACAACGGAGTGAGCGCCCGTCGCTTGTCCCAGCTCCCACCAACCTAGCAGTTCGAAAGCATGCAAATGCAAGTAGATAAATAGGGACCACCTCGGTGGGAAGGTAACAGCATTCCGTGTCTAAGTCACACTGGCCACGTGACCATGGAAGATTGTCTTCGGACAAAACACTGGCTCTATGGCTTGGAAATGGGGATGAGCACCGCCCCCTAAAGTCGAACACGACTGGACAAAAATTTCAAGGGGAACCTTTACCTTTACCTTTAGGGGCCTGGTGGGTGACTTTACTGTGGGGAGGGGGCTGTTTGTGGGTATATAACTCGGACAGCTGAAATCCAATCTTCACCAACATGGAGAGATTATAGAGGGGAGCCAAAGGATGCTTCCCAGCAATTCTGGATTCTCTGCATGCATTGGGGCCCATTTTATAGCCAAACAATTTGATGAATTAAACATTGCTAAAATTCATTGATCCAAGATTTGTTGGGAGCATTGATTCATATGATTTGTAGCATTTTTTTAATGAATTTGATTATTTGTTTTTTAAGCCATGCCCATCTCTACTCTGTACCTAGAAAATCCTGGGAAAATTGGTCATACCTTGGACTTGACTTGACCACACATACTTATTATTTTTCTAAAAATAAGTGAGGACAGACATGAGGAATGGAAAGACACAGCTTGTTTGCATTAACTGAGATACCCCTTAGTGGAAAACACCACATTTCTCATGTACTGGTGGCTTGTGAGCTACATGGAATCCAGTTTTTAACATTTCTGAAGCCACATTTGTGAAGGAACAATCATGAATCTGGCCCCTATAAGTTGCAGATGATTGTAGGGCATTGTCCAGAATCATTCACTTCAAGTTGCAAGAGCCACCAGCAGTTCTTTAATCATACTGTACATGATGCTCTCACATTGTCTCTGGCATAGTTGCTAACTCTTACTCTCTTGCTATGCTGTTGCTTGATCAGCTGATAAGACAGACATTCGGTCTACTGGAAGAGGTTTCATCATGGAAAGCCACCCATCAGCTGTAAGATCAAGAGATGGGAGGATAAGATGCAGGAAGAGTTGGCCAATGAACTGTGGTGAAGGAAGCGCCCCCAGGACAAAAGGTGACGTGATTGGCTAAGCTGCAGTGTTGTTCTACATAGGAACTGCTCTCTCTGTGTGTGTTCTGTCTGTGCCATCAAGTGGGAACCAACGTATAGCAACCCTAATAAGGCTTTCAATATAATTGAACTATTTATGGACTGGTTTTAACAGTTCCACGCCCGCAGTGAGTTTCCATGGCCAAGTGGGGAATCTGAATCCTGTTCTCCTAGTTCTCACTTTATCCACTACGGAAATTGAATGAGGGAGTGTAATCTAGACCAGTGGTTCTTAACCTTTGTTACTTGGATGTTTTTGAACTGCAACTCCCAGAAACCCCAGCCAGCAGAGCTGATGGTGAAGGCTTCTGGGAGTTGCAGTCCAAAACTCCTGAGTAACCCAAGGTTAAGAACCAGTGATCTAGACCAGTCTCAGTTTGCTACCCTTTCAGTAATCAGCCTTAAGGTGAAACTGGCTCCAGAAACAGGTTGGAAAAGATTGTTCTTTACTGATAAGGTTCCATGGAGCCCAGGTATTCCAGGACTGCATCTTGAAAGCCTTATATTATGTTTCGGCTGAAATGCTTAGACGTCAGACTGTATCATAGCATTCCCTGGGGAAATCTCCAAAAGACATTTGTACGACCTGCCATTCTGATGTTTTATTTACATACAGCCCACATCATGTTTCTCTGTTCTTGGTCATCCCATTGCCCTTCACACCTTCTACATCATCATCAGATGCTCAGACCTTGTTATGAGCACTCTTCAAAGGCAGTCATAGAATCATTCACAGCACTGCAGAGTCGGAAGCACACCTCTTCCGAATCATTTAGTCTAGCCTCAGTACTGCACAAAACATCACAGCCAGAACATTCCTGAAGATAGTCATCCAACCAAATTTTAAAAAACTCCAAGAAGAAGAACCCCAAACCTTCCAAGATAACCTGGTCCACTCTGTAATAGCTCTAGCTGCCAGGAAGCTCTTTCTAAGAGTTATCAGAATTAGACATGGAATATTCATATCACTGGGGCTACAAATACAAATATCCCATGTCTAATCAGAGTCTCCTTTCTTGTCATGTAGATCCATTGCCATCAGTCCTACCCTCTGGCGCTGCAGAAATCAAGCATGCTTCATTCTCCATATGACATTGGGAAAGTGTGAGGGCAAGAGGAGAAGGGGACGACAGAGGACAAGATGGTTGGACAGTGTCACCAAAGCTACCAACATGAATTTGAGCCAACTCTGGGAGGCAGTGGAAGACAGGAAGGCCTGGAGTGCTTTGGTCCATGGGGTCACAAAGAGTCGGACACGACTAAACGACTAAACAACAATCATACTACCACTCCATCTACTTTTCCCCAAGCTACTCAAACCTAACTCTTTCTCAGAGGGCTTGGTTTCCAGATGCTCTGCCAACTTGATGGTCCTCCTCTGGACACGTTATAGCTTGTCTGTCTCCTTCTTAAACTCTGGGCTCCAGAATAAGCCATCCCAAATAGTAGATGGCCATGCTGGTCCTCTCTCGTGTCTCAGGATGTACTCTTCTGCTTGATGATGCCAATGGCAACACAGAGAATAGTTTCTTGAGCTGTTCAGATGTTAAGCAGGCTTACGGGGGAATGATGTTCCCTTCTGCCATCAAGTGCTTCCTTGTTTACACCACCAGGTCTGAAGAAGAGTATAGTGCTGCTCACATGTAGGCTTTACACATGAGCATATAGACTGAAGGAAGCTCACTTGCAGAAACCCAGGAAGACCAAGCACAGCAGGCACGACTTTTGTCCTCCCTCATCTCCATCTCCAATCTGTAGCATATGTTGGCAAGGGCAGTCATTCCACTCTCCCCAACAGCAGAGCCAAGCCTGAAGGGCATGAGTTCAACCAGCTCTTTCCCCAGCTACAGTCTGAAGTGGTACAGTCTGCTAGCTTGTGTTCTATTCCGCGTAGTCAAGACTTTGTGTTGCAACAAAAACCACCTTGCTAGCCTCTGTTGTTGCATCATTTCAGCAGACACACACAATCCCCATCTTGTGGAATTTTCATTCCCCCCCTCCCTGCCTGATATTTCATGCACACTTCACGTATCACCTGCTGCAAGCACAACCTCCCTTTTAAATTGAATTTCAGTGGAGGAGGATAAACAGAATTGCTAGGGAAGAAATAGGAAGCCTTGGGAAGTAATGATCCTTGAGCGTCTCTTGCAGAGGAGAACTGGGGGTGAAGGCAAGCATATGTGAGCCTATTACACACACACACATCTTTTCTTGCCTTGCTGTTTAATTTTAGATCTTTCCAAATGGGGTTCACTGCCTGGCTCAAGAATGCTGGGGAACTCGGGTGAAAATGAAGAACACAACGGCCAGCATCTTTTTTGCTACTCCCAACCAAAGTAAACCCACTGCATCAACCACTGAATGTCAAGTCAATGTTTAATTCCATTGTGCCCATGGGTCTACTCTTATCTGCAGCCAGCAAGAGGAGAATGGCCTAAAGTACTTTTCAGAAGCTCTACAATCAGGGGATTTTCAGAGGCAGTCTCTGTTGCGATGATTCAAGATCTGGCTTTTCAATATTAGGGCCTCACTGAATATTGACTTTCTAAAAAGTCAACATTTCTTTAAAAAGTAGCATTGGCAATGGGTAGATTACTGTGAGGTGGGGGGGAATCACCCACTTGAAATTCACTTTGCTTCAGCACTATGATGTAACAGATATTTAGTTTAGTTTAGTTAAGAAATATGTTAGGTACTGTTCAAGCATAACTTACAAAAGAGATAAACCTAAGTTAAATCCTAAAGCAACCAACTTCTGTAAACGGTTCAATCAAGCATTCAAGGTGGGAGGCAGTACCTAAACTAGTTTAGAGGCACCTTCTACTGGCACCAGAAGTGGAATCAAGATACAGGTGCATGTGAATATTTCTGGGGACGTTCACAAGAAAAGTATTGTGAATAGAGATGCTGGTATTCGTATTTGTATATGATTATCCCCCCACAGGTGCAGGTAACGAGGGTCCATCATGATAAGAAGGGACCACAGAGCTTGTAGCAGAGACAGAATTGTGAGTGGACCATCCGGCCCCATGGGGCCGGACCCTCGTTATCTCCACCTGCCGGGGGATATTCATATATGAATACCCCATCCCTATTCATGAAGATAAGAGCACTGCCATTCCAGCTATCACTTGCCTTAAAATCTAAGATGGTGCTGTATGCAGAGTGAGATGCTTAGTCCATCTGAACCTCAACCAGCACCTAAGGCTCTGAAGAGTTTTCATCCTGAATTTTACCGATTCCATCCTGGGGATGCCAGGGATAGAACGTGGGGTGTTTGGGTTTACCATGAGCCTACAGCCTTTATTCTTCCTGCCTTACTTTGGAGAGCTGCCAGATGTAGAGTGGGTACTTGAGACCTGTTGTAACTTTGTCAGCTTCACTGAGAGCCAGAGACCCTGGTCACAAGCTGTTTAGAACAGCCAAAAGAAAACTGTAGCTTCTTCCTGATGCTTGAAAGCAATTAGGTAAAATAGTTAAACAAAATCCCAGAATTTAAGGAGAGGGTTGGAATATCAAGGACCTGACCTATTATTGCTAAAATGCCAGTATTATACAACACTCTTGGTTTCCCCAGAATGTAGCTGTTTCTCTCTTTTCTCTCCTTTATTTTGATCACACATACGTCTTGAAATCGGGCTCCACTGATCCATGTGATTCACTTTGCAACTTCTCCAGTATGACCAGATCAAAGCGGATGCCATCTTATTTTTGACAAAAAAAAACTTGTGACCCGCCACAGCCGATATGATGGGGCCATGGGGCCAAGGACTGTCTGTGACCAAAGATGAAGGAAGGGGTGCTGTGAGGGAACAGGATATATAGTGGTGTGGCAAAGAAAACCGATGACTTCAGAACAGTACAAATGTTCTATACTCTAAAATCACCAAAATAATGAAGAAATGGGGAGAGCAGAGAGTTTGGACAGACAACGAAAACAAGGCCAGGTATGACTGTTTCAGATCATATGGACTTCAAAAATCTTATTTTGTAAACTGAACAGTACTCTCGGTCTTCCTCACTCACCACAGGAACCGGTTCTCCACAATCTCTCCTCACTTGGCTCTTTAAGATTGCAACTCTCATCAGCCTTTGCCATTATGACCAATTGTCAAGGATGATGGGACTTGTAACCCAGGATTCTAGGCTGTAGAATCACAGAATAGTTGAGTTGGAAGGGGTTTATACGCCATCGAGTCCAACCCCTTGCTCAATGCAGGAATCAAAATCAAAGCAGATCTGACAGAGGGTGGTCCAGTTTTCTCTGGAATGCCTCCAGCCTTGGAGTGCTCACCACCTCCCGAGGTCATTGGTTCCGTTGTTGTACTGCTTTAAGACGTTTTCCAGATATCCAGCCTAAATCTGGCTTCCTGTACCTTAAGTCCATTGTTGTGTGTCCTGCACTCTGGAATAATCAAGAACCAATCCTGTCCTTCCTCTGTATGGCAGCCTTTGAAGTATTTGAACAGTGTTGTCCTGTCTCCCCTCAGTCTTCTTTTCTCAAGGTTAAACATGCCCAGTTCTTTCAGTCTTTCCTTATAGGGCTTGGTTTCTATGAGGTCTTACTATAGACACCTTTTCAACCTTTTTCAGCTTCTCACTAAGTTCAAAACATATATTTGAACAGTGCCTCACTCTGGGCATGGTGACACTGTGGGTTAAACTGCAGAAGCCTCTGTGCTGCAAGGTCAGAAGACCAGCCGTCGTAAGATAGAATCCACGCAATGGAGTGAGCTCCCATCGCTTGCCCCAGCTCCTGCCAACCTAGCAGTTCAAAAGCATTTAAATGTGAGTAGATGAATAGGTGCCACCTCGGTGGGAAGGTAACAGCGTTCCGTGTCTAGTTGCGCTGGCCACGTGACTACAGAAACTGTCTATGGACAAACGCTGGCTCTACGGCTTAGAAACGGGGATGAGCACCAGGCCCTAGAGTCAGACACAACTGGACTAAATGTCAGGGGGAACCTTTACCTCACTCTGGGCACATGCCTATTGGCAACCTGGAGCACCCATTGGCTGCCTGAACTTACCTATAAAAGGTGACCCTGCCCTTGCTCAAGCCTCTACAGAAGGTGTGGCAACCTACCCGCCCACCCTCAGTGCGAGACTAGCTGGTCGTTTCAGGGCCTGAAAGGAATTTTGTACCCATATCACCCGATTGGCATATTGAAAAAAAGTGTGTGGATAATTTTTACCTATCCCATACTGAGGGCCCTATGGGCAAGGATAAGCTGATCAGGGGTGGTGTTGCAGTTAAACAGGTCACACTGGCAGGTAGTGCGGATGGTGAATGGAGCAGCGGTGAGTTCCAAAGGTTTACATCTGTTGCATATGGCTACCGACATCTTGGCATTGAGGATCCCAAGATTCTATCGTCGGGGTGGCATGATACATGGGTGACCAGCCATGGCCATTGGCAACCTAAAGTGGCTAGTGGTGGTGAGGGTCACTGGAGTGTTAGCTGTCCAGGAACTGGCTGTCAACATGATGACACAAACCTGAGGCTTGGAACTCCTCAGATTTGGGTTGGGGTAAACAGGGACCCCTGGTGCCTGCCTCAGCGATCCATGCTACAGGTGGCCTCTCTGCAGAACTGAAGGAAGTTAAAAGTTAATGAGTTAATAAAGTGTAGCCCTAGTTAAACCCATCACCTGTGTCTTGTCTCATTTCTGGGGTGGGCAGGCAAGTGTGCATGCCATTCTATGCCGGAACAGGGGAAGAGACTAAATGCCGGTGTTTCAGCCACTAAGCCAATGCAGCAGAAGAGGTAAATCTGTCTCGTTTCCTTCAGAAATTGATCCACCCAGCCAAGCTAAGCATCTCAAAGGCTATTTATCTCCCCAATAGGCAGCTGCAGTTTCCTACAAAACAAGCCATTTCTCGACTGTTTATAAAGAACAAGCAAGCTTCCCTCCACCAGCTTCTGACATGCACATCCCACGGAAAATTTACAAGAGGCAGTAGAGTTTAGGCATCCCATTTAAAGCACCTGACTAGACATAATCAGGGTGATCCATCATTTTTCCTTTTGTGCCATCCGGAGGCTAAACATATGTGCAGGAGAAAAGGAGACAGACACTTCCAAAACCTCTCTTCTGTGTCCAGAGGGCACGGTCTGTGTGACCAGTCTTTTCACTTTATTACCCATGATGCCTAGAGCATCAAGGAAGACACACTGGAACTGCAATTTTATGAACCCTTGCACGGGATATTGGACCCTACCCTACATACACATATATATTCTCTCTCCCTCCCTCTGTCTGTGAATTCACTGGACTCTCCACTGTGTAACCAAGATTTCGGAAGTTGCTTGTTTCATTACCAAGCCAAATGTCTCCAAGCCATCAGGGTCACTGAAAACAATGGACCAAACATTTACAACATATGCAACAGATATAAACCTTTAAAACTCACACATCTACAAGCATATGACCAAGGGTATAATGCTTAAAGAGACATGGTGGCGCTGCGGGTTAAACCGCAGAACCCTCTGTGCTGCAAGGTGAGAAGACCAGCAGTTGTAAGATTGAATCCATGTGACGGAGTGAGCGCCCATCGTTTGTCCCAGCTCCTGCCAACCTAGCAGTTCGAAAGCATGTAAAAATGTGAGTAGGTAAATAGGTGAGAAGGTAACGGCATTCCATGTCAAGTCATGCTGGCCACGTGACCACGGAAACTGTCTACAGACAAAAAACGCTGGCTCTATGACTTGGAAACAGGGATGAGCACTGCGCCCTAGAGTCAGACACAACTGGACTAAATGTCAAGGGGAACCTTTACCTTTACCTATAATGCTTAGGTCACCTTCTCTAGTGGAGTATAAAAAAATCTACTTCAGTGAAAGTTAGGATTCATAGAATACTGAATTATTGAGTTGGAAGGGGCCTGTAAGGCCACTGAGTCCAATGCTCTGGCTCAAGGAATCCAAATCAAAGCAGAACTGACAGATGGTTGTCCAATTTTCTCTTGATTGCCTCCAGCATTGGAGGGGAACTTCTGGAATTAAAACTGAGAAGTAAGCAATCCCACATCCTGAAATCCAATTCTTCCCAATAGATCTTATAGACAGTTGCGTAGGCCTAGCACCAGAGCCTTATTCCTAACATCAGTGACAACGGACTTTTGAGAGAGTTCAAGAAACAAAGGTGCTAATAATTGTGTAGCACAAGGTCCCTCCAGAAGTACCGTATTTTTCGCTCCATAAGACACACCTTTCCATAAGACGCATCAATTTTTTAGGAGAAGAAAACAGGAAAATATAATTTGTTTTCTTCACTCCATAAGACGCACAGACTTTCCACACACCCCTGTTTTGTTGGGAAAAAGTGCATCTTATGGTGCGAAAAATACGGTATTTTGAGAAGTGATGGCAAATAAGGAATGAAATAAGGCAAGACAGCACGAAAACCATCCACTGCATGGATACCAACCCCTTTGATTATGTCTAAAATCAAGGAAAAGTTTTCTGCACATCTCATGCTTTAAATATTAAACCAGAAGAGGGTAGGGGAAACCTTTAGAGAACATTAACAACACACCTTGCCAAATGGATGAATTCTGGAAAAGACTCTGGCTATACCATCTGGAAGTCTCTTAACAGCCTTTGAAGAAAAATA
Organism: Pogona vitticeps; assembly: GCF_051106095.1. Taxonomy (NCBI): domain Eukaryota; kingdom Metazoa; phylum Chordata; class Lepidosauria; order Squamata; family Agamidae; genus Pogona; species Pogona vitticeps. The sequence continues at coordinate 234,005,320 of NC_135786.1, forward strand.
GGAAAATCAAAGAATAATCAAGTAAAATTGGGCTACTTGGATGCAGGACAAATTTTCTGTGAGTATGGAGAAGTTCAATGCAGTGCTTCTGTGAGTGCAATTCATAGTCTAATTATCTTAACATTTTAATTTCTTTTTAATTTTACCTATATTTGATATATGCCCTTAATTTTAAATTGTCCAACACTCTGATACAAATAAAGATCAGTGCACACGACAGGGGTGGGCAAAATATGACTCTGTGGTTGCATGTAGTCCTCGGGGCACATGCAGAGGACACTGTTGCCAAAAGAAAAATTGACAATTTGTGTGACTCAAAGAGGACCATCATCATCATAACAACTAATTACCATCAATTCTGACTTAGGGCAAACTTTTCCAAGATTCTCTAGTTATAGAATACTCAGCAGTGGTTTCCCGTTCCCTTCTTCTGGGACACCTTGGAATTGTGCAGTTTGCTCAAGGATATACAGGCTGGCTCGTCTCCCAAGAAGCACAATGTGGAAACAAACTCCCAACCTCTAGCTCTATAGCCAGATGCTTAAGTCCCTGAGCTGTCCAACCAGATTAGACAAAGTACATACATAGTCTCCTGAATTCAACAAAGTTGGATGCTTCTCTTATAAACATCTGGGAAAATAATTCAAAGCTAGACTTTCTAATCTCAGTTCTCTGAGCTTTTGTGATAGAAGTAGACTAGAGATGGGCATGAACCAGTTCATCCTGGTCCATCCCAGTTTGAAAAGATTGTTTTTTCCACCTCCTCAACTGATCTTCCAGCAACAGCTCAGACTTCTCTGCCCTGCCCTCTTGGCTGATCTTGTAATCAGACAAAAGGGTGGGGCAGATAAATTTATGCTCTTGCTCATGACTGGGAGATTAGCCGTGGAAGTCGGAGACGCAAGCAAGCTGGCCCTGGGGAGTGGCTGTTTGAGCCAGAGGAAGTGGGGGGGAGCAGCAGCGCTGTGCTGCCACCTTTACAAACTGGGACGAACCAGGGCAAACTGGTTTATGCCCACCTCTAAAGCAGACTGTCGATCCTGGTTTTGTGATTGTTAAAGCCTCATGCTGGACAGCACTTAACATATGCATGAAGAAATATTGCTAAAATGATCTCAGTTGTGATGCTATCAAAGTAGAAGTGACAGCAGCAAATGAATTACCCACTAAGTGTTCAACTGCTTGACCTTTGACATCATAATGAGCAAATAAACAAATTCCAAAAATAGACTCGCCTGGCCCAGCATACTGTCATCAGGGCAAAGGAACGCTCCATTGCAAACACAGCTTCCCAATGAGCAAGACAGAGGCAGTGTTCGTTCATAAGCACTTCTGTCTCAAAGCCCATCTCAAACCCATTTTCTCCCTGTTATTTAAGCAATTATGGTCATGGCCCATGTCATTTCTATGGGTGATAATGACCAGCTAAGATTACAGTGTTCATGCACCATTAGCCCCCAAACTGTCATTAGATGCCTTCTCCATTTCATGTCTAATAATACTCCAGTGGCTGCCATAAGAACATCACCCCTGGAGTTAAATACTATGCTAGAGGTAAACCCCTTAAATATCAAATATAGTATTCAGTGCATTAAGAAATGGATTTGTTGGCTATACAAGCTCAATTTGGAATGCCCTTCTTTATTCAATCAGAACTTCACTTAACAAGCAGGAAGGGAAATACGTACATTTCCTCAGAGGATATTGCAGTAATACGGTACAGCGGAATGACGAATGGATTCTATATCAAATTAAACCTGAACTATTATGAGAACTGAGAAGGACTAAACTGAAGCTATCATACTTTGGGCCTATCATTGGGAGAAAAGGCACGACAGAAAGCACAATACTGCTAGGAAAAGCTGAAGGCAAAAAGAAGAAGAATTGAGTTAGAAGGATCCTATAAGGCAGTGGTCCTCAACCTTGGGCCTCCAGATGTTCTTGGACTTCAATTCCCAGAAATCCTGGCCAGCATAAGTGGTGGTGAAAGCTTCTGGGAGTTGTAGTCCAAGAACATCTGGAGGCCCAAAGTTGGGGACCACTGCTGTAAGGCCATTGAAGTCCAACCCCCAGCTCAATGCAAATCAAAGCATATCTGACAGGTGGTTGGTCAATTTTCTCTTGAATGCCTCCAGTGTTGGAGCACTCACCACCTCCAGAGGTATTTGTTCCACTGCTCTAGCAGTTAGGACATTTTTCCTGATACTCCACCAAAATCTGGCTTCTTGTAGCTTGATCCCATGATCACGTATCCCAAACTCTGGGATGAACAAGATGTTCAGAACAGATCCTGCCCCTCCTCTGGATGACTACTTTCAAGTATTTGAAAAGTGCTATCATATGTTCCTCAGTCTTTTCTCAACATGCCTAGTTCTTTCTGTCTTTCTTCCTAGGGCTTGGTTTTCAGCCCCCTGATCATGCTTGTTGCCCTCCTCTGAACTTGCTCCAGTTTGTCAGCATCCTTCTTAAAGTGCAGTCTCCAGAATTGGACAAACTATTCAAGATGAGGCCTAACCACTACCAAATAGAGAGGAAGTAGTACTTCACATGATCTGGAGACTAGACATCTGTTAATGCAGTCTAAAATAGCATTCCCCCCCCCGCCCGCCCGCCTCATTGTTTAATTCTGGCTCATATGAAACTTCATTTGAGTATCCCATTATATCTTAGGATACCACGTAGACAATACGACTCTATGTCTTCCTTCTTATGTCCTCCTTCTGCTTCCAGGTACTTTTGGAAGATATTATCTGATGAAGAGAGCAAAATATCTCAAAACCTTGCAACCATTTTGCATGCTTTTGTTTGGCCTCAATAAACGTATTAGCCATTAGGTTTTGAAACATATCCTCACTTATATTTCAATTTGTTGCTTGAGTGTTTCTCCAACTAAACTTTTCTGAGTCTGTGCAAAGGACGGGGTTGACTTCTGAGTAAATGAACATGCACAGGTGTGCTGCATTGGTCTTTCTGCTGGTAAGGCAAAGAGCTGTTCCAGCTTCCACCACAGAGATGTGGCTCCATGTTCATTGAAATAATGCTTCTGCAGTTTGGGAACGGACCTAGCTTTTACTGCTCTTGCAGTGACTACAAAAGACAAATTGATAAAGTTCTATACCAGCAGTTCCAATGTTGGTTCCCCAAATGTTCTTGGACTAAAAAACCCAGGAACCTTCACCACTAGCTATGCTGGCCAGGATTTCTGGGAGTTGTTGTCCCAGAACCTTGGGATTCCAAGGATGGAAACCACTGTGACCAAATAAAGCAAATGTAGTACTTGTTGTTGTTTAGTCGTTAAGTTGTGTCCGACTCTTCATGACCCCATGGACCAGAGCACGCCAGGCCCTCAGGTCTTCCACCGCATCCCGGAGTTTGGTCAAATTCCTGTTGGTCGCTTCGATGACACTGTCCAACCATCTCATCCTCTGTCGTCCCCTTCTCTCTTGCCTTCACACTTTCCCAACATCAGGGTCTTTTCCAGGGAGTCTTCTCTTCTCATGAGATGGCCAAAGTATTGGAGGATATTCAGGATCTATCCTTCCAGTGAGCACTCAGGGTTGATTTCCTTTAGAATTGATAGGTTTGTTCTCCTTGCAGTCCAAGGGACTCTCAAGAGCCTCCTCCAGCACCACAATTCAAAAGCATCAATTCTTCAGTGGTCAGCTTTCTTTATGGTCCAGCTCTCACTTCCATATGTCACTACAGGAAAAACCCTAGCTTTCTCTATGTGAACTTTTGTCGGCAAGGTGATGTCTCTGCTTTTTAAGATGCTGTCTAGATTTGTCATCTCTTTCCTCCCAAGAAGAAGGCATCTTTTAATTTTATGGCTGCTGTCACCATCTGCAATGATCATGGACCCCAAGAAAGTAAAATCTGTCACTGCCTCCATATCTTCCCCTACTATTTGCCAGGAGGTGATGGGACCAGTGGCCACAATCTTAGTTTTTTTGATGTTGAGCTTCAGACCATTTTTTGTGCTCTCCTCTTTCACCCTCATTAAGGTGAAAATACTAGGTTGCTTAAATGCAGTACTATGTTGCTTCAGAAAGCTATAATGTCCATATACAGTGAAGTACATAATAGTATTCTTCTATCCTACTTTGGTCAAACTTCATTCGGAACACTGCATCCAATTCTGGGCACCACTGTTTAATATGTTTTTAAGTGGCAGCTTCTAATATTTTTATTTGTTTAATAATTGTTTAAATATTGTATCTTACTGTGGTTTTAACCGTGTTTCTTATGTTGTTTTATTTGATTGTGTGCTTCCCTGAGTCTTTTATGGGGAAGAAAGATGCCTTATAAATTAAATAACTAGATGAGCAAATCCATTTCACCAGATCATCCATTAGGCGCAACCTGTAATGAAATGAGTTAAATTAACCACCAGTGGTTCCAGAGGCTGTTTTATTTTTCTTAGTGCTCACATTCGGCCATATCAGTGTGATCACGCAGTTCTCAGCAAACAGCAGGTGAGGGCAGCTAATTTGTGGTGGGGATGAAGCTTAGAAGAGAGAGATGTGGAGGCATCCCATTGGAGATTTCGTTCACCCCACTTCCTTTTGCCACCCAAATCTGCCAGTGACAGTAGAGAGAACTCAGGAGAACAAATCCCATTAGGCTTGGGCCAACTCTCTTCAGCATCTGATGTTCAGAGTCTATGAGAGGTGGTATTAACCTAGCAACTCTATATCCACTTCTATGGATGTTGGCCAACTTGAAATCAGCAGGACTTCTTTCTGAGTAGAGATGATAAGCTTGTTCTAGAAACAATTCCGCCCCCCTCAAAATTCCCTTGGAGCCTCTAAATCTAACTCAAATGTTTGCTTGAGATAAGACCCAAGTAGCAAAAGATTAGGCACCAGCACAGACTCTGACCAATGCATGAATGCAAAGTGAACTAGGAGTTCTTGTGCAGCGTCAAGATAACCATGGGGCAAAGCCGTGTCCCACTGGTCATCCAAACCAGGAAGCAACACTCCCACAGATGCTTTAGTGTAGTAAGCCACAGTTAGAATATTTGAATGAATGGAAATTACAGAGGAGATGATTCACTAAATCCTCATTGATTCAATGGGCTTCCTATAGTGCAATTTACAAGATTTCAGCCATTGATTAAATCACTGTGAAGTCTTGGGGACACATCGCCAGTCATTTAAGATCCAGAGAAAAAGAATAGCAGGAGAGAGAGAGAGAGAACAGAAGGAATCACACACTGTGCCTACAGCTATTTGGAAGCCCTTCACTCCATCATGTTCCCATGTGTGCTTTAGGAAGCTGATCGGGACTTTTTCCTAGGTCCTGAAAAAAAACAGGGAATATTGAACTAAAACGAAGCACTCATCTCTGTAGATTGCTGCTGGTGCCCTTCTGTCCCGTGTCCACCACTCCATCTACAACCAAGGTTTGCCTTTTGCTCTTCCCCATTCACAGCAATGGCGCTTTTGAGGAGAACTGGAAGTGCACAAATACTATCCAATGAACATGGGCGAGTGTTGCCTTGGAGCGTCACCCGAAGGACACCGGACAGGATGGCCCCAATCTGTGCTCCCTTTATTTGACTACATGGTTGAGAACCAGCCTACAAAATGTGCATGTTTTCTTCGAGAAGAGCCAATGAAAAAGAACAGCCAACGAAAAAGCTCACCGTCTTGTGGCTGCCAATAAAACGTCCCATTTTTTTTCCTCCTGAATGGTGTTAGGGCAAAAGCTGATCAAAATTTACATCTCCGACTTCAGTTTCCCACAACACCGCTGAGATGCAGGTGTAGAATTTAATACTAAGATGCGAAGAACGGCACTAAAGCTTTGACAGTGGAAAGCTCTAAAAGCTGGCTCCGTCTGTAACGAAATAAATGATGAAAGATGTCTCAGGTGCATTGCTTGTAAATAAGAAGCCGGCTTCTGGGAGCCCTATCACTGAACGGCTTCAAAGGCCACCTGAGAGCGAAACATTCCTTCAGCTGTTATCTGGGAATCTGTGGGGGATATTCCAGGAAGAAGGTTTTGAGCTTTGTTCATCAGTGTCAGAAACCTTTATTACCTCTCTCCCTCGAAAAGAAAGGAACAAGGGACCAGAGATTAAAGAAAGCTCAATCTTATCTCTTTTCCCACTTGAAAAGATTCATGTAAGACGTTCTTTACTATTTCATCCCCTCTGGCGCCCACCGCCTTGAAAAACATAGAGCTAAATGGGGAGGTATGGAGCCTAATCTTTCTGTGCTCAGAAAAGTGTAAAGAGAAATACTCTTAAACCAATTCGTGTGCCCTGCATCTCTCCCTCTTTGCCACTTGCCTGGAAGGAAAAAGCATTTAGCTTGGTAAAGCTTTAAATACCGAGGAGAAGGGTACCAATGCTGCTTTAAAAAATTTAAGGGACTAGATATTTAAGCTGAATGAATTCATTACGTGTGTTGCCAAATAAGGTTTGTTGACCTGCATTGCTCCCAGAAGTGAAAGACGGCCGAATGGTACACACAGATACTGAACTGGTAAAATACTTAGATTGCCATTTCCTTTTGTTCACAAGCTGGCACTAAACATAAATCTTCCTAGGGTATTGCAAAATTGGACTTTGGCTCTGAGGGGAAAGCCTCTCCTTTGATGTAAAGCATGCTTTTTTTTTTCATAGCCAGTTCCAGATTCATTTCACACCTCAGGATAAAAGGGACTAAACTGACAGAGGTGTGCCAGTCATTTTTCAGAATACTTTTTTCCCCCTGATAAGTTTTTTCAGGGACTCTATCAGCAAGAAAAAAGAAGGGAGTTTTGTATAATTTTCGGCATCATTATGAGTTGGAAGGGACCCGATGGATCACCAGGTCTGGCCTCTGGCAGAAAGGTACGGTGGAGAATCAAACTCCCAACCTCTGACGCCAGAGACCTAAATTGCTATCCAACAGTTCTCTCTAAATCTTGTCCACCTTTCTGTGTATAATAGAAGAGGGAACATTGATTTCCCACCAACAATAACCTTGACCAGCTCTGGTCTAAGACGCTGTAGAGAGTGCAAAATAGCAGCAATGATACCAACACAGTTACTGCTGTAGCTCAGGTTGTGATCGATTCTCATTAAATATTCTTAGTGACTGTTCCTGTTTTGTCCTGAAGCCAGATCTGAGCCAAGTGAAATTTCCAAACATATGTGTGAAAAGATTCCGGTTTTCCTTCATTTCCCCATCTCTCCCCCAAATGCAAATCATGTTCAGAAATTGGCAATTTCAGTTTTCAATTTCTACATACTCTCAGAAATACTAACCAAGATTTGCGGGAGGTCAATGAGATTTCTTATGAGGTTTCTCTCCTGGTCAATCTAGTCATAGGGGAATCTCATAATGAGGAGAGGGGAATGATGGGGTTTCCACCACCACCCAGCCTCTTGGAGATACTCCTAGCTGCTGTGATTGGACACAGGAGTTTCAAATGCCTACAAAAACGTTACGGGGACAACATGAAGCAACAGACATTTCCCACTGCTTGTGATAAGCCCCAGATCCAAGGAATCACTGCAAACCTCTCTTCCCCTTTGACAAACTGGGTGGACTGCTAATCCGTTTTTCTGCCTCAGAGCATGTTGGAGCATTTGAATGGGTATCAGGGTTGAAATAATATTAATGTTCACAAAGGAAGACTGCCTGTTTGGTAAGACCATTAAGTTCAAGACCTAAAATTGTGTATCTGCACCACTGTCAAGTACTGGGAGGAATCAAATGAATCAAGAATTGAGATCTCCCATTCAATTGAGCCCAAACCTGGTACCACAATGACTCAGAAAACTAGGATTTTGCCCAGCACCAGAATGTATGCAATGTCTGAACATGAACCTGAAGAAAACTTTCCATGAAATAGGTGCCATGATTGAAAAGCCTTGTTCTTCTTAGATGGCTGCTGAATGCTATCGCTAAGTGTAGACAAAGCTTCTGATGTTCAACAGAGAGCATACAGTGTCATCTATGGAAGAACGTGATTTTTTTAGATCCCAGGTCATTTTCACAGTTGCATGCTGTGAAAAATGAGCAAGATAATCTATTCAGAACAGCAGGAAACAGTCAACATGTCCACACACTGATTGCACCACTATTTAAAAGGCAACATATATTTAACAGTGTTCCTCTCTCTTCCATCAGATCATTTAATCCACCAACACACTCTACACAAGATATGAACGTTGCTACTCTAGAGAAGAAAAATTACAAAACAAGAATCTATAGGGAAACAACTGAGCTACACATGTTGGACACATCTCAATGGATTAAATATTAGCCAAGGTTTCTTAAGCCATTACCAGATGTGATAATTATGCTATATACTGTTATTTCCATACCCAACTAACCACATCCACCCTTTCAGAACAAGACTTAAAGGTAAACTCTGTCATTTTCAACATTATCATTTTCAACATTATTCTGCTTTTGTTTCTTTTAATCATTACTGCTATTTGGAGGATCAGGCTTCAAAAGAGTGGTTGTAAACCATTACTAAATGTGAAATACAACCAAGCACCACTGGCCCTTTATCTTAGAGCTTTGCAGAAATGTTTTACCAAGCAGTCTCTGTATTTGAATTCATTTTTCTGACTAAACAGACATGTTCCACAAAAGCTTACATTAAAATATAGCAGTTAATCTTTAAGATGACACATTCTCTCTCTTTTTTTTGCTTTTGTTTGCCTTTGTGTTTCTTTCAACTCACTTCCCAGAAAATGCCCAGAGTTCATTTGGACTTTCTATTTAGGGCTGTATCGTCAATCACAGAATTGCTATAAGTCGGCAGTGACTTGATGGCCCATAATAACAACATCTTCAATCACCGGCATCCTTATTGACTCCCGCCCCCTGTTTCAGATTCCAAGCAACCTGCAACAATTCTTCTTCTTAATCTGCAGAACATAAGGCATTTCCACATCTCATAATACTTAGCATCCCAATAATTGAATGGTATTATTAACAGTACTGTCATTTGTGTTGCCTGCTTAATTAACTGGCCAGCCAACAAAGGCCATTAGGCAGAGCCATTATTGTTCTTTCCCCTAATGAGCTGCAGGATTTTTAATTGAACTCTTGGCCAAGATTCCCAGCTAATTTTTTTTTTAAAAAGTAGTTTAGGTAGGAGGAAAGTGATAAGGCATTGAATCTCACTTCTGTACACAAACTCTATTGTGTATATTATTAGCAAAAGTATCTGGCTGTATCCAAGAACCCTTGTAGTGTGATGCACTGAGACCTTCAAGCAAATCTGGGGAGCTGGCAAAGTTGGATGTCTTACTTCTGCTCGGTATGAGGGAAGCCATGGAATGGGATGTGATAAGAGACACCTCCATGTTCCCCCCCCCCCACAGCAACATAGTTGGATTCCTACTCTTCTCTCCTCAATATCTGAGATGGTGACCTAACTTGGAATATTAAATATAATATTTGACACAATTTAAGAACAAATGGTTCAGTCTCTGCTGTTGCAGCTGAGGTGAGCCATGCCTTAGTCAGATTGCTGAGTAATTCATCCATCACCCTGACCTTATGACCACCAAGATTGCAGCTGCCTTCTCTCTTCCACACCACAGAGTCTGGGAACTCCTTCCGCAGCACAACTCCAGAGTAATCTCACTTGAACAACTGGTTTCTTGCACTCATGAACTTGCCCTCCTTTTGCCACCTAATATTTTATTTGACCATATTTGTATTTCAAATAATTGTGATGGCTTTTAGCTAATACAATGAACTTGAACAGAGAACAGCCAAAAAAATGCAACCGATCTTACTGTTACTATCCGTAGAGCGCCATCCATAAATACAGCACTTCACAAAGAGACAAAAAAGACAGATTACTCTCCCAAGGAGATTACAGTCTAGAAGTAGACACGGGTAAAGGTAAAGGTTCCCCTTGACATTTTTAGTCCAGTCAAGTCCAACTCTAGGCGGTGGTGCTCATCCCCGTTTTCCAGCCGTAGAGCCAGCGCTTGTCCGAAGACAGTTTTCCATTGTCACTTGGCCAGCGTGACTAGGGAACACCATTTTACCTTCCCACCGAGGTGGTACCTATTTATCTACTCGCATTTGCATGCTTTCAAACTGCTAGGTTGACAAGGAGCTGGGACAAAGTGACAGGAGCTCACTCCGTCACGTGGATTCGATCTTATGACTGCTGGTCTTCTGACCCTGCAGCAGAGGCTTCTGCGATTTAGCCCACAGCGCCACCACGTCCCCTGGAAGTAGACACAAGGAGGCAAGAAAAGAAAGAGAGGGGAGCAAAAGCAGAAGTAAACAAGGCAAGATCATGCCTCAAGGAAGCCATGTATTCAATATCAGTGTGAAAACATGCCTAAAACTCTTCCACATGAATGAAAAAGTTGATTACCAGGTTCCCTGTAAGGAGGAGCCCTATGTGCATGCAGGTCCCTTCCACACTCTTGCTGAACATTTAGTTACAATGGGGTGAAGTCAGCCCATGCATGTTTTCCCTTCTCATTCTGAAAAGTTAATACTGTATGCCTTTCATAAGACATTCTTACTGACAGCTTGGAGCTTTATGCTCAAATGTATCAGTAGTTTTTCATCTCACCTTTCGGCATTATGCAGCTTACGTTCCATTGAGTGAAATGGTCCAGGAGAGATTCCATCTCAGTTTATGGTAGGTAATATCACATGGGGAAAGAATGCATTTTGATCATTGTTCAGCATTCAACCAGGATGATCAGGGGGCTAGAAACCAGGCCTTACGAGGAAAGGCTGAATGAATTGGGCATGTTTAGCCTTGAGAAAAGAAGACCGAGGAGTGATACGAATGCCAGGAGTACGGCAAACAGACAAGAAGAACTGGAAATATGAATTCAGGAGGGTAAGTATGACTTGATGGGAATAACTGAAACTTGGTGGGATGACTCCCATGATGGGAATACAGCAACCGAGGGATATAAACTGATCAAAAGGAACAGAGAGAATAAAAAGGGAGATGGAGTTGCAGTATATGTCAAAAAGACACATTCCTGCACAGAAATACAGGAGGAGGAGAGTGGCTGTCCCATCGAGAGCATCTGGATCAATCTAGCTGGGGCAAAAAACACAAAAGGAACCGGGTAGTTGGAATCTACAATGCTTTGATTGTATTCCTGCATCGAGCTGGACTTGATGGCCTTGTAGGCCCCTTGCAACTTCACTTTTCTATGATTCCATGATTCAAAAGTTCACATATCGTATTTTTCCATGTATAAAATTTCACTTTTTCCTAAAATAATTAAAGGAAAAATTGAGGGTCATTTTATACTCAGAGGTAAGGAGAGGGGGAGGGATCAAAGCGCTTTGATCCCTGCTTCCCTCCTCCATGTTTTGTAAAGAAAATGGAGGGGGAAAGCGATTCCTACTTTCTCCCTACATTTTCGTTGCAAAAAGCAGCTTTCCCCCTCCACCTTTTGCAAAGCAAAGGGAGGGGAAATGCAATTTCTGCTTTCCCCCTACATATTCGTTGCAAAAAGCAGTTTCCCCCCGCCCTCCACGTTTCCTTTCACTTGTTCATGGAAAAATATGGTACATTGTTTGTTACATCACCTTTATGGACTGTCACTTTTTGTGCGACCATTGCAGGTCTCCCTCCTTGTATTTATTTGAGATGTGATGCAGGGAGAGAAAACTATTGGTCACAGAATCATAGAATACTTGAATTGGACAGGGTTTATAAGGCCTTTGAGTTCAGCCCCCTGCTCAATGCAGCAAGCCAAATGAAAGCAGATCTCACAGATGGCTGTCCAATTTTCTCTTGAAGGCCTCCAGCGTTGGAGCGCTCACCACCTCCCGAGGTTGTTGGTTCCATTGTCGTACTGCTCTAACAGTTAAGAAGTTTTTCCTGATATTCAGCTGAAATCTGGTTTCTAGTAGCTTGAACCCCTTATTACATGTCTTGCACCCTGGGATGATCAAGAACAGATCCTGCCCTTCCTCTGTAGGACTATCATGAATTTGAAGTGTGCTACAATACCTCGCCTCAGTCTTTTTTTCTCAAGGCTAAACATGCACAGCTCTTTCAGTCTTTTTTAATTAATGCCCTTGACTGAAGGTTTCAAAGTCCGAGAAGGGGACAAAGCTTCAGCTAAGGTGACAGCTCTCATAAAGCCTAAGAGATGGTAAAAAGAGCAGTAAACTGAATTTTTTGAAAGTAAAATGTTTTTCCTGTGTAAATGTGGGTAAATATGCTCACTGAGAAATGTCTAACTTTTCACTGCCAGCTGCAGTATCCACTGAGGATCTAATCATGTGTGTGTTTAGTCGTTTAGTCGTGTCCGACTCTTCGTGACCCCATGGACCAGAGCACGCCAGGCCCTCCTGTCTTCTACTGCCTCCCGGAGTTGTGTCAGGTTCATGTTGGTTGCTTCGCAGACACTGTCCAGCCATCTCATCCTCGGTCGTCCCCTTCTCCTCTTGCCATCACACTTTCCCAACATCAGGGTCTTTTCCAGGGAGTCTTTTCTTCTCATTAGATGGCCAAAGTACTGGAGCCTCAGCTTCAGGATCTGTCCTTCCAGTGAGCACTCAGGGTTGATCTCCTTTAGAACTGATAGGTTTGTTCTCCTTGCAGTCCAGGGGATTCTCAAGAGCCTCCTCCAGCACCACAATTCAAAGGCATCAATTCTTCGGCGGTCTGCTTTCTTTATGGTCCAGCTCTCACTTCCATACATCACGACAGGAAAAACCATAGCTTTGACTATTCGGACTTTTGTTGGCAAGGTGATGTCTCTGCTTTTCAAGATGCTGTCCAGATTTGTCATCGCTTTCCTCCCAAGAAGAAGGCGCCTTTTAATTTCAGGGCTGCTGTCTCCATCTGCAGTGATCATGGAGCCCAGGAAGATAAAATTTGACACTGCCTCCATATCTTCCCCTTCTATTTCCCAGGAGGTGATGGGACCAGTGGCCATGATCTTAGTTTTTTTGATGTTGAGTTTCAGACCGTTTTTTGCACTCTCCTCTTTCACTCTCATTACAAGGTTCTTTAATTCCTCCTCACTTTCTGCCATCAGAGTGGTATCATCTGCATATCGGAGGTTGTTGATATTTCTTCCGGCAATCTTAATTCCGGCTTGGGTTTCTTCCAGTCCAGCCTTCCGCATGATGTATTCCGCATATAAGTTAAATAAGCTGGGGGACAATATACAGCCTTGCCGTACTCCTTTCCCAATTTTGAACCACTCAGTTGTTCCATGACCAGTTCTGACTGTTGCTTCCTGTCCCACATATAGGTTTCTCAGGAGACAGATAAAGTGGTCAGGCACTCCCATTTCTTTAAGAACTTGCCATAGTTTGCTGTGGTCCACACAGTCAAAGGCTTTCGCATAGTCAATGAAGCAGAAGTAGATATTTTTCTGGAACTCTCTGGCTTTCTCCATAATCCAGCGCAAGTTGGCAATTTGGTCTCGAGTTCCTCTGCCTCTTCGGAATCCAGCTTGTACTTCTGGGAGTTCTCGGTCCACATACTGCTGAAGCCTACCTTGTAGGATTTTGAGCATAACCTTGCTAGCGTGTGAAATGAGTGCAATTGTACGGTAGTTGGAGCATTCTTTGGCACTGCCTTTCTTTGGGATTGGGATGTAGACTGATCTTTTCCAGTCCTCTGGCCACTGTTGAGTTTTCCAAACTTGCTGGCATATTGAATGTAGCACCTTAACAGCATCATCTTTCAAGATTTTAAATAGTTCAACTGGAATGCCATCACCTCCACTGACCTTGTTGTTAGCCAGGCTTTCTAAGGCCCACTTGACTTCGCTCTCCAGGATGTCTGGCTCAAGGTCAGCAACTACATTGTCTGGGTTGTCCGGGATATCCACATCTTTCTGATATAATTCCTCTGTGTATTCTTGCCACCTCTTCTTGACGTCTTCTGCTTCTGTTAGGTCCCTCCCATTTTTGTCTTTTATCATGTTCATCTTTGCGCAAAATGTTCCTCTAATATGTCCAATTCTCCTGAACAGATCTCTGGTCTTTCCTTTTCTGTTATCTTCCTCTATTTCTTTGCATTGTTCATTTAAGAAGGCCCTCTTGTCTCTCCTTGCTATTCTTTGGAAGTCTGCATTACATTTTCTGTAACTTTCCCTATCTCCCCTGCATTTTGCTTCCCTTCTCCTCTCTGCTATTTCTAAGGCCTCGTTGGACAGCCACTTTGCTTTCTTGCATTTCCTTTTCTTTGGGATGGTTTTCGTTGCTGCCTCCTGGACAATGTTACGAGCCTCTATCCAAAGTTCTTCAGGCACTCTGTCCACCAAATCTAGTTCCTTAAATCTGTTCTTTACTTCCACTGTGTATTCGTAAGGGATTTGGTTTAGATTATACCTGAGTGGCCCAGTGGTTTTTCCTAATCTCTTCAGTCTAAGCTTGAATTTTGCTATGAGAAGCTGATGATCAGAACCGCAGTCAGCTCCAGGTCTTGTTTTTGCTGACTGTATAGAGCTTCTCCATCTTTGGCTGCAGAGAATATAATCAATCTGATTTCGATATTGCCCATCTGGTGATTTCCATGTATAGAGTCGCCTCTTGTGTTGTTGGAAAAGAGTGTTTGTGATGACCAGCTTATTCTCTTGACAAAACTCTATTAGCCTTTGTCCTGCTTCGTTCTGAACTCCAAGGCCAAACTTCCCTGTTGTTCCTTTTATCTCTTGGCTCCCTACTTTAGCATTCCAGTCCCCTAGAATGAGAAGAACATCTTTCTTTGGTGTCAGTTCTAGAAGGTGTTGTAAATCTTCATAGAATTGTTCAATTTCAGTCTCCTCAGCAATGCTGGTTGGTGCATAAACTTGGATTATTGTGATGTTGAATGGTCTGCCTTGGATTCGTATTGACATCATTCTATCATTTTTGAGATTGTATCCCATTACAGCTTTTCCCACTCTTTTGTTGACTATGAGGGCTACTCCATTCCTTCTACGGGATTCTTGTCCACAATAGTAGATATGATAATCATCTGAGCTGAATTCGCCCATTCCTGTCCATTTTAGTTCACTGATGCCCAGGATGTCGATGTTTATTCTTGCCATCTCCTGTTTGACCACCTCCAGCTTCCCAATGTTCATAGATCTTACATTCCAGGTTCCTATGCAGTATTTTTCTTTGCAGCATTGGATTTTCCTTTCACTTCCAGGCACGTCCAGAGCTGAGCATCCTTTCGGCTTTGGCCCAACCACTTCATTAGCTCTGGAGCTACTTGTACTTGTCCTCCGCTCTTCCTCAGTAGCATGTTGGACGCCTTCCGACCTGAGGGGCCCATCTTCCAGCGTCATATCTTTTAGCCTTTTGTTTCTGATCATGGGGCGTTCTTGGCAAAGATACTGGAGTGGCTTGCCATTTCCTACTCCAGGTGGATTGCGTTTAGTCGGAACTCTCCACTATGTCCTGTCCGTCTTGGGTGTCCCTGCACGGCATAGCCCATAGTTTCTCTGAGTTACTCAAGCCCCTTCGCCACGACAAGGCAGCAATCCATGAAGAAGGGATCTAATCATAGCTACTATCAAAATGCTCTGTGAAAACTGTGTTGTACATGGATCATAATCCAGCTACTAGTCCTCATTATTAAGCACCATGATGCAAATCTGATATTTGCACATCATTAATATCTGATAAATTTAAGTACACCAAAATCAGATAGATAGCTAGATCTGTGGCTGTGAACATGGATTGGACAAAAACCTGAATACAGAATAAGGGGAAAGGATTCATTGCTCAAGCAACAATGGGTACATCTGGCTGCGCTGCACTGGTTACCTATTCGTTTCCGCATTGACTTCAAAGTATTAATGATTACATATAAAGCCCTAAACCAGTGGTGTCGAACTGTGGCCCTCCAGATGTTCTTGGCCTTCAACTCCCAGAAATCCTGGCCAGCAGAGGTGGTGGTGAAGGCTTCTGGGAGTTGAAGTCCAAGAACATCTGGAGGGCCACAGTTCGACACCACTGCCCTAAACGGTTTGGGACCTCAATATTTGGCAGATCGCCTCCTCCCACCCAGATCTACCCAGATCACCCGACACAGCCAGCAGGAACGGCTGAGGGGTCTGATGCCGAGGGAGGCCCGGAAGGAGAAAACAAGAAACCGGGCCTTCTCGGCAGTTGCCCCTCGGCTGTGGAACACACTTCCCACTGAAATTTGGCTGGCACCCTCGCTGGGTGTGTTCAAAAACCAACTAAAAACATGGTTATTCAGACAGGCCTTTCCCCCAGTCACCTAAGTTCTTTTCCCCCTTTTTTCTGGTTCTTAATGTTGCCATCTTGGATAATATTAATTATAATAATTGCATTATGTTAGTTATTGTTCTACATTGTTTTAATGTGTTTTAATTTTTGTAAGCCGCCCCGAGTAGACGTTGTCTAGCGGGGCGGTGTAAAAATTGAATAAATAAATAAATAAATAAATAAATAAATAAATAAATAAATAAATAAATAAATAAATAAATAAATAAATAAATAAAACTTGAATTACTTGAAACATGAAAGAATACTAACAGCCACACCAAAGCAGAATACTCATGCCATCATACAATGCGCCATAAATAGCCGGTAGATCCCCTTCACGGATTGGCTGCACAGCTGCTCAGGAAAAGCAAGACTCTTAGCTGTGCTCTGCTTTCTCTGCCAGATCATTCTATATTTGTTCGCATGAAAACGGCATTTTTCCGTTTGGTGTGCCACGCACCTACAAATTATTCCATATCATTTTCAATCGGCTTGATCGGCATTAGAAGCCACCGTCGGTGAGCTGAGCTTTAGAGCTTATCAGATGAGCTAACATCGCTTTTCAGGAGACACTCGTTGTGTCTATTCTTGGACACAGGGAAAAGTTAATCAGTTGCCAGCCCACAAGACTGAACAACAACAACAGAGAACAGTACCCTGGCAGCTTATGATTTCTAGGAGTGCCTTCCCAGAGATGGGAGCAAACCTATTATAATCTGTCCTCAGTTGCGCTTGACGTTTGTTAATGGATGTGGGCAATTTAATTCAATGCATTTTTAAATTTTTAAAAGTCCTCCATGGAAGTCCATTGCTTTTGTGTGTTTATTAAGTCCTTATTCGTTATTTTGAAAGCAAACTGGATGGGCATACATGAGGGCTTTTGCATGACCACTTCTTCAGTGAAGCATTCGAATTAGGACAGGGTGGGTGTAGTGAAGGATAACTTTGGCATAACTGAATCACAGCGGAAACAGTTACA